>NC_135276.1:12000000-12300000 GCF_051311805.1 Agelaius phoeniceus
CAGAAAGCCAAGCTAATACAGAGTTTATGGGAAAGCAGGATTTCAGTAATTTTAGACAACACATACATCTGCTTTTTATGATATTTTTTTCATCATCATTGCACATATTGCTAATTTCAAAATTTTAAAAATTAAGAAAGTGTTAGAAATCTCCTTTCACTAGAATTTTGTTCTCTTCTCTCAAGTTGCCTTTTCAGTGTCAGAGACTTGTGGGTGGAATTTTGCTGAATTTCTTCTAAAGATCTGCTGTCAAAAGCCAATGTTTACACAAATCAAATTAAAATAAGAGTAAATATTGATTTAACTTCCCTCTTCCCACTCCAGACATGTGCTTGAAATGCTGCTGCATGGTAACATCATTCACATCCCACTTTACTTGGCTCCCTTGAAGGTCTCCCTTTCAAAACTTTAATCTTAATATTTTGACCCTCATTTGTCCCCCAAGCCATTTCCCTCATTTGCCTGCAGACACAGTTCCCCCCATCAGTCCTCCATGTCTCCCACTGACACTTGCTCTCATTGCTCTTTGCTGCAAAAATCTGTGCTGTGAACACAGTTTGACATTTCCTGACATTTCATGAACTAATTACACTACAAATAATTAAGCATGTTCACATCTGTAACAAACGAAGGCAAAATGGTTGTCAGCAACTGTGATTGATGACCTCCCTGAGACTTTATCTGATGAGATTCTTCCCCACTATAGGCAGAACCTAGATGCCACTGTGTTTGCAATAATGCCTTCAGCCCTTTTCATCAGATCAAACCAATGAGATGCTTGAAGAAAAGGATGGGAAAATTAATGACTACAATGAAATATTTGCATTTTTTCCAGGCCTGGAAAAAACAATGAACAAGAGATGTGACAACCTCAATTATTTGGTGATGCTAAGAGCTCCGAGACAGCTCCTGCTGGAAAGAGCTGTTGGGAAGCCTGGGGGTGTCAAGTCGGCTAGAAAAATGGCAGGTGACAAGGACAACACTTTTTTTTTTTTTTTAATGCTACCCAGACCCACATAGCTTAGTTAAAAAGACAAATTGCAGCCTTGTGTTTTTTCTTTAGGGAGGGGGGATATGTGAGCTTTGAAACACAACCTTCTTTGAATGCGGCGCTGGAGTAAAAATTATATTGGTAAAGGTTGTCTCCTCCAGAGACAACATGAACAAATAGAATTCACTGGTGCTAGAGCGCTTTAAAGGGAAGAAAAACAGCACAGTCAATATCCTATGTTCTATAGTTAGTGATGGAAAAACACATCTATATATGTATTTGTAGGACCATATATACAACTAAATATATATGCAAAAAATTAAAGTTTATGTGCATGTGTGCGTGCATGTGTATATGGAAATTATACAACACATGGATAAACAGATTAAACATGACACTCTGAACTACCCTGCAGTATGAGGATAATTTTACACATATACAGACTGCCTGCAGAGCAACCAAAATGCTCTTCATCCTGAAAGAAAATAAAAAAAGAGGGAAGAAAACCCCAACCCTTGAAAATGAGGAGTACATATGATCGTAATTTCTATATTTGTAAGAGCTGCTGTGCTGCTGTGTTTTCAAGTCCTTTGAAAACAAAGAGTAAAATAAAAAGGAAACAACCTCTTGCGCACTACAGTGTTTTACATTTTCAAGACCATACTAACAGTATTCTTACAATAATAATAATAATAATAATAATAATAATAATAATAATAATAATAATAATAATAATAATAATAATAAAGGGATATGAGAGGAGTTCAGCAAATAAGAACTAGGACAGCTGAATAGTAGCCAGGACACAGGGCTGGAAAACAGGGACTATTTACTTCTGCTTCTCCCTGATGTTGTCCCATGTATTAAAAATAGGAAAAAAAAATTAGGGTAATAATCCTTGCCTATCTCACCCAGCTATTACAAGGATTAATTAACACTCTCCATGTGTTTTGAGCATCTTGGGTGTCACAAGAGCATCAATTATGATTCCTCCTGACCTTCTGGTGAGCGGTGACTGCCGTGCCTCAGACACCATCCCTGAGGATAGGGTGTCCCCCCTAGGGCAGCCCTGGGAGCTGCTGGCTGCCCATGGAGAAGTGAGAACCTCCAGAGGGGAGGGCTCCACAAAGAGGGGTGCAGCATCCAATGCAGCTGCCAAAAGGATGTACAGGAGCAAACTCTTAACTTCCCTTGAAGGCCAAGTTGCAACATATCTTAATGTCAGCAGGAAAAATGTCTCTTTAAAAGTCCTAAAACTCATTCTGCTAATTGGTAAGGGCACTGCATCTTCCTTGCTCTGCGCCTTGCCTGTGATATGACAGTTGCCATGGAAACTGTTTATTTCTATTGAATTAAAAAACAAACACAGTCAAAGAAAACCAATATTCCTTTTCCTAAGAACTTTCTGCCCAGAGTCCCTCATCCCTTTATTCTGCATTTTAACTTTTAACATGACAATAAGGAAGCATTACTTCCTCTTTGTATTATTAGTTATTCTAATACCCCATCAACCTAACAAACTGTATGTTACAACAAACCTATTGAATGACTAATTACAGTGTAATTTAGAAGCAGAAGACACTTGTATTTTTGTGATTTGAGGCTCTGCAGGGTTGAGCAAAGTGTTGGGAAAAGGCTGGTGGCAGGTCCCACCACCCTGAGGCTTGAGGTAAAATTCTTGCCATAGCCCACAAGGGACCCCGCAGATGGATTTGGGATGCCCAATACAACAAGCTCTCCATGTTCACTAAACTTTATACTTTGGTCTTGCAGCTACTCCAACCTTCTGAGGATTTATAAATCATGTACTGAGCTTCTAGGGTCACAGGGAAGGCAGCTTTCTCACCTCTGCAAACCATTGTGACCCTACAAGGAGAAGGGTGCTCTGTCTATTCAGCGCTGTCACTGCTACTGCTGGAGGAAATCAAAATAATTTCGGTTTAATTTTGTGCCCAGGTAAAAAGAAAACCCAGCGCAGGACAGGGTAAGGAGCCAAGATGTGATGATGCCTGTGTCAGCCAGCCCTGTGTGCCAAGAGCCTCTAACATCCTGTGAAGGGTTACAAAAGCAAGGCTGGCAGGTTAACACAATGGAGGGAACAGGGGCAAAACAAAACATGAGAGGTTTCTATGATAATTTCTTGAATTTATACATGGAACTGTGGTTGCTTATCTTTTTTTTCCTCCACCTAATATACACTAGTACAAGAAATTCCTTATGATTTTTGCCAGTGTGCTGGTGCAGGCAGGAGTTAGGACAGGCCCCAAGGAGTATCCTTCTGCTAGCAAAAGCCATAAAAGCCATTTATACTTACATGTTATTATGAATATTCCCATTCACAATTCACAAAAATACTTATATCCTTGCCTGTTTAGGACCTTTTCCTGTATGGTTAACTGAAAGTGTCTTCCACTGACAGCTGCAAGTATTCAGGCAGGAATATCCAATTCCCAAGGAAAGCTGGCTTAAAAATAGACTGAGGAATGAATGATAATGGGAAAGGTACAATTTATTGTACCTATGAGTTAATAAGGCTGTGGCCTAATTAAACCATTGCTTTTCCACCTTGCCATTCTTCTTGTGTGGCTGAGCAGATTAATTCTGCCTGTACTCAGATGTTTGCTGCCTTAGCTTTGTCTGAAGTTCTCATATGCAGAGTAGATGGGATATCATAAGCCAGGTGTCCACGTAAATGGACACCTGCTGCCCTTGAAACATTAAATTTTCAAACTGTTAGGTAAATAGAGTCTTTTATTCTTTAACATAGAATTCAGTTACAGCATGGTATTGGCCGAATCAAGCAACAAATAAGATTTAAGTGTAGCCAGTATTTTTAGGGAAAATGTCTAAGTCAAACAGATTAAATGCCTTGGCACTGGTTCCAAAGTAGGATTTTGTGTTCAGCAGCTGGCATTTCAAGTCTTAAAATTTTGAGTACATTAACCTGACTGTGAAAGGGGTTTAGAGAAAGTATTTGAGACTTCCATGCAGTCTTTCAGTGCAAAAGTATGATTGTTATCTACACTTCACCTGAACTCTTTTAAAGTCTGATAGTTGCTTTTGCACACACATTTCATTTTACAGCCAAAAGGTCTCATTCTGCAGAATGCACAAAGCGCATAAATGAAATTGCCTAAATATTTGCCAGATTAGGCCTTGTCCTTATAAATGTGCAACCAATATAAGAATATAAGCTGAGTTCTGGCAACAAATCTGTACCTAAATTGAGCCCTGCCCATCAGTTTGATTTCAATGTCTTCTAATCCCTCCTCACAAAACAAATTGCATTAATCATGGCTACATTTAGCCAACTACAGTTCTCATTGTTTTTGTTCCTCCTCATAAGTTCTTCCTACAGATTAAATGCTGATGCACTGAACTAACTGCTCTTGGCTGAGGTGGGCAGGTGTAATTTGATTAGTATAGATTCTGAATTTGGTAAGTACTGTATCAGTATCCTCCCTAGAAAATAGGTGACATGTCATGGGATATTAAGTATGGCCATTTAATGTAAAAACTCAGATAATACATGAGTTAAATGGACAAAATGAGAGAAAGCTTTTAAGCATTCTCCCAAGACAGATTGCAGAATAATATTACTGTACACGCAAGTAGAGCTGATTGACACAGTCAGAAGGCCATTATACTGGTATGGTATAAAATCATTATAGCAAAAAGCATTTCAGAGCTGCAGAGTGATAGTAGCAACATATAATGAATTATCAATAAAGAAGTGGTGATTCAGTTACATTACATATGAATAGAAAGCTTCCTGTTATATAATTTAAACCTGCCAGCCTGACAAGTGACTTGAATATTCAATTCCTTCTCTAGGTGTATGAATCATCCTTTAACTTTACTGGAGACTGCAATTTTGTAGGGCAGGCCAGAAACTGAGCTATGCTAAGCAGAGCTATGCTAACCTTTTTAAAGAAAGGTTGGTTGAGCAGATTTCAACCAGGTAGCCTCTGCAGAGGCTCTATTTGAACCTGCATGGAAACAGCATCAGCCTTTGAGATGATGCTATTAAATAAACATTTCTTCTGGTTTATGGCAAATAAACATAAAGTACAGTCTTTCAGCAAGTCAGTAGCACCAACATTTAATGATTTTCATTTTATCTTACCATAAAGCCCTTGAAGTTCATATTGTCACAAATTACCATTAGTGACAAAGCCCTAAGAAAAAAAACCCCAAACTATCAGTACCAAATCCCTGCCTTTTGAAGGTTGTGCTCCCAAAGGAGGCTTGTCTCAGACCTTGCTCCTGCATGAAGCTCTTCTGAACCCAACTACAGCATGTTAGTTAAGTGTTGCAACATGATCCCATGGGAGGATTAGGACCTTTGGGAAAATTGCAGGTCCTTTTAAATGATTATATAGTATCTGCAGTGCTAACATAATACCTAAGTCAAAGATAACTGCACTGGAAGCTTAAGAGTAATTAACTTTAAAGTTCAGGGAAACAGGAGGATTCTGTCTGAATGCCCTCAGTGCTAGAACCAAAGTCACAATCAACAAACAAGAAAGATTGAGGAGCTGAAAATGATCCAGCTGCAATAAATATGGGTATAATATTACCCACTCCACATTCTGAAAATAAATACATTCACAACACTGTCAAACACAAGAATTTTAAAGTTTTGAGTAGTTCTAACTTGTCTTTCAGCATTGTTAAACTCTTGCATGTCAAAAACACATTTTCATATTTTTTTAAATATATAGAAATTAAGTCTTACAAAGCACTTGATTTTATAGATACATTATATTACATTGCAATATTGGAATGTAATGCTACACAGATGCTCTATATACATATACATACATACCACAGTATTATAAACACTCCAAGAAAATTAACAATATTGATAAAACTGTTCAGGGAATTTTCTTTAATAGGTATCTAAAGAAGGTGATTTTAAAAAGGCTTCCAACTTAGCATGCTTGCCTAAGTATGATGGGCTGCTATTTCAGAAATCCTCAGCATCCAGTGACACCCATTTCAGACATTTCACCTTATGTTTACTACTTTTCCTTTCTCTTCTCTATTAAGGATGGTATATTTACAAATGTCAGAGGAAACACCTTCTCTTCCCTTTTCCTACCCTGTAAGAAGCCTGCAGCTGAAGACATTTCTTTTACTGTGCTGAACGCTCCTGGGACTAAAGGCAGCTCAGAAATTTAATCACAGGCTGAGAGCTAGTAGTTAGATTGGAGCTTGAAAAGGCCTTAAAGGAGGCAATGGGAACATGGATTACTGCCTCACAACCACTAATTAGTAATGAAACTTCAAGAAAAGAACTGGTGAACATTTATGTGAATTTTTGCTGCCTCCAAAGATCAGTGGAGTAAAAGAGTTTCATTTTTCAAGTGGAGATGTTTAAAAACAAATCTTCCTTTACACAGCCAGAATTCTGTAGATCACAGAGTTGACTTGTGCCATTTTAAGGCTCTGTTCTTATCTGTTTTAAAGATAAAATAATTATAGAGAGTACATGGTTTGGGGGAAAGAAAGATTTATGAGTGTGTGACCTGGCAGTCAGAAACAACTAAATACTCATATTGGCTCTAAAACCATCTCCTGAGCAAATCACTGTAATCTTGGGCAAACCACTCAGCTTCCCTGCCTCACCATTCCTGACTTTCAGGCAGAGGTACAGCTAGTTGCTCATCACAAGAATGTTGTAAAAATTAATTAGCAAACTGGCTATAAAGCACTGGGGATGAAAAACGTGCTAAAAGTTAAGCATTATAATTAGTGTTATTTAATGCATCTTTAAAAATCAAATTATATTTTTTTTCTTTTCCTTTCATAATGAAATTACACAATGACTTTAAGAAATTACAAAGTAATTTGAAGTAAATGACTGGCCTGTAAAATTGGAACACACCCTAAAATGTGGTTATTATGGAATAACCACACACCCTGATAGTTAGCACTGCTTGAGCTATGTATAACCTTAACTTATAGTGCATTATTAAGTGGAGGAGGATCAGCAATTGTAAAAGGGAGAGCAAGTGCTGATGCATGTTAAATACACATTACCTCTTTGGCATCAGCAGATTTGGTGCATCCACTCCTGGCAAAGAAAAGCATGCAGGGCAAATTAGACTTGTGTCACAAAAGGATTAATTAGGGTACAGCTAATACAAGCAATGTTTAGACACGAATCAAGGAATTTAGGACACGGGGCTTATGGTGCACTGAATAATTGGCAACACCATAAAAGCAAGAAAAGACGTGAACTAATTTCACATTTCTGAGAAGCAGAAAGTTCTACCCCAGCTTCTGCATGGTGAAGAATTACACACTGCAGGTTTCTTTTGAAATACTTCACATTACCACACAAATTGTTTTCTTTTGCTTATGCTTGGCCTCCCTCATTGTATTTAAATGTGAGCTATTTAAGGCTGAAAACATCAACAAGTATTTATTCCCTTAAATAGAGTAAAACAAGGCAGGAGACAAATAAGACTGTTGGGAAGTTAGGAGGCTGCTGTGGATGCAGGAACTGGAGCTTAGCTGCAGCTGATGACTGCAGAAATGCATGGACACAGTACAGAGCTGCACAGAGGGATCCAAGCTGGCTTGCTCTACACCAGAAGCTGGAGAGTTGTGGTAGCACAACTCTCCTGGCCTGCTCCTTGCTTGGTTGATCTATTCTGCTTTTTTGAAAGAAGAAAAGGTAGAATAATGTCTTCTACCCTGCAGTGGCACCTGGACACAGTCTGCTCTTTATTTGTCTTATTTCTCTCTCTGGAAGTGGCTGTGAATATGCTGTTCAGTGGAGCTGTTGGAAAAAGCATTACCTTCCTCATCTTTGCTCCAGAACCATAAACACATTTCCCAAAACATTCACAGAAGTGCTAAGAGCAGGAGTTCTCAGAGGTTTGGAACACCAGCAGACTGAACATGGCCAAAGGGACAGCCAACAGCATCTGCTCAGAGGTGACTCCTGAGCTCAGTAAAGCCAGAATCCATCTCCAACCCACAAAAAGCCTTTGTGAAAATTGTGTCCATTAGGTCTATAAAATACAAAAAGTCATATATTCTCTTTAAAAAATATTTAATATTTTGCTTACATATATATCTTGTTGAAATGTGGTTCAAAATATTTAATGTTTAAATAAACTTCTCCAAAAGCTGAATAAAATATATTCTAAAGTTTTTTGGTATATTTTATGCATGGTTTTTATACATATTTTATGAACATTGGAGGCCAGGAAAAAAGAGTACCCTAAACCAAAGAAATAAAAGAATAACATAAAAATGGGGAGAAAAATAACCAAGTCTAAGAAATCATTCTTAGAGCAAATGCTTCTTGAATTCACTAGCACTGATCATATTCCCTATTCATCACTCATGTTCCTTGTTTTTCCAGGCAAAATGAAAGTCTTGCTTGCCTGTAATATTGTTCCAGTCCTGTAGAGCTCAGCAGATGCAGCAGGGCACAAGTGCTGCCTGCACCTCCAGCCCAACAGCCATCAGGGCCAGCCCTCCGAGGCTGTGACAGATGCACTGCATCTGAGCTCCCCTTCCAGGCAGGGTGCTCCAAATCACTGGATTTACATGGAAAGTTTGTCCTCCTTAGCTGTGATTTATTTTCAGGGAAATTAAACCTTATATTCAAATATTGGTTTTCATTAAATCACTTTAAATTATATTTAAATAATTCTCAATCTCCTCTTTAATTAAACATACTAAGGACCAATTTCCATCTTTTATTGAGGAAGCTTGGCTTTGCCAAGTTCCTAAAACCCATGACACAGTAGGACAGAGAGTCTTCTGTTATTTTGATTCCTTTTCCAGGTTTTGCTTACAAACCCTGCTTTCTGGAGAAATGAAAAATCAGCTCCTACAAGGCCTCAAACTCTAATCATTTCAGGTTAATATGACACCTTAAAGAGTAATCTCCCTTTCCTTTCCATCTCACGATTCACTCTGCTCCACCTGCCAATTCAAGGCTCTTCCAGGATCACCCAGTGTCCCTACACTCACACAACCTCCATCTCCTTTCCTCATTTTGAAAATCAAATTAATTTTATTAGCAACAGAATAAAAATTTGCTGAAAACATGAAGTAGATATAATGTATTTATGGTCTAGGGTGAATCTCACGCAGTTCAATCTGAAGTTTTTGAAGTTTCCATTTAATTAAGAGTAATATGCTTTTAAACACTCATTCAGTTAGTTCTGGCTTTGTTGCTCTTGAATGACAATATTTAATAAAAGAACAGTCAAGAAGAGTCGCTACAGAAATGCCAGAACCATGTTTCAGTAAAAAAAAACCTGTTCAAAAACATTGCCTAGGAATGAACAAAGCTATTAATAAAACTGAATCTGTTTAGCAAACAACTCTCTTTTTTGGTCAAGTTCAGGTCTAAAGAGCAGTTTCTTAGTTTAAAAAAACTGACCTGAAGTTGAAAAGATGAACGTTTTGAAAAGAAAAATTAAATAAAATAATCCTCAACTGTTTCACGATGAGCTGACATCACATGCATAATTTTCTATGCCTTTCCTGCTCTTTCACACAGATCCAGTGTGAAAACTGGGTTTACTGGTCAAGGGTGAATCCAACCCAGCGCGCTCCCACTTTCACAGAAATCCTTTGGTTTCTCCTCTGTTCAGCTTCCGCTAATCTGATGAAATCAGAATTGTAGCTCCATTTCCTGCTCTGTTTCTTCCTTGTTTCAGCTCCCTGCTGTTTGTTTCTAGGATATTCTCATCCCTGCTGAGTGTATATTTTACTCTCTTTTAGAAGAGCCAGGATCAAGTTTCTTTTTCTCACACTATCTGTTACTGACGCCTGCTATGGGAATCGCCAGCCGGCAGCGAGACCCCAGCACTTGGAGCATCTGGGCAGTTATCCTGGGCTAATAGAATCACTTCAGCAGCTCATGTTAACCGTGGTTAACAATTGGTTGTTTTTACTCCTTCACACTTCCTTGGATCTTAAAAGAAGAATGGCATTGAAAAGAAGCATTTTGTGCCTACAAGATGGACTAAATTTAACAGTGGTGTAAACAAGGAGAAATCTTCTGAACTCAAAAAAGGAAAGAGAAAAAGGAAAAAAAATATTCTCTTAAATATATCTTTGCTTACTATAGAGGCTAAATGGTTTGTGTCAAGTGGGGTTAGTTCATTTCTGTTCCCTCACATGAACGTGCAATGATGAAAATAAGATTTATTTATTTTTGCAATGATGTACAACTGACACGATGGTGTCTCTCCCTATTGACAGGTCAGGAATGGACCCACTGTCCTCTCCTGCTCCCTGCCAGCCAAGGTATCACAGCCTGTGTAAGCCTGTGCCTGGAACTGCTGCTCCAGGGCTTGCCTAGCTGCCACCACACACTTCTGCAAAATAGAGGTCAAGTCTGCAACCAGCCTGACCAAGAGGAGGCTGCTAGGCTTCCAACTAAGTGTATTTATTATTTATTAGTTTGTAACTATTAGACTAACTTTCCAAATCTGTGAGGGCAAACAAAACCAGAAGAGATTGGTGGGACAAGAATGAAGATACAGCAGGCCTCTGAAAACGTGGGAATGATGATGCTCTATACTGCCAAATAACAGCTAAGCTGCACGGCCAGATGCCTCCCAGAGTAGTTATAAGTAATTCCTACCTCATTAACTAATTTTCTGATCTCCACCCAAAAATAACCTTTTTTCTCTTGTGATGTAACACACAAGAGAGGCTGTCTCTAATTCAGCTGTTCTGCTAAGTCTTGCAAGAGTGCTGTCATAGGGTCATGGGTGACAGTCCAAGAGAAAAGATGCTTTAGTTAAATACATATTGCTCCTGCCATTCTGAATCAACATCCCTTGAGGGGACAGTGGTTTTTCCTCATCCCCTTCTGCCACCTGGCTGGGCAGCTCACACCTCTGTCTCTAAGCTGAAAGGCCCAGGTGGGGCAATATTTAACACCATGGTCATGGCCCCTCTCCATCTCCAAACACAAGAGCGTGACCCCAGCAGTGCCAATCCAACACTCCTGAAGCCAGCGAGGTTACTACCTGTGTGTAAGGCCTTTTTTTGCTAGGGAACGCCTAATATGCTACTTGTTCTGGAAAACTCCCTCAGGCAGCTACATGCCTGTGAAAAAGTCGAGTTGCCTCTGGGGCAATGTGCTTCCAGGGCCTGGATTTGTCTGCAAGTGTGCTTTGGAGGCGGAAGAAAGACTTGTCACTGATCCCAGCGCAGCTGGCAGGGCTGCAGCTGAGCTGCGAACGAGCTACAAATTAGTCCAACATTTAAATGCTCACTTCTAAAGATAAAAGCCAACTAAGCCTCACACAGTAGCTTTTCCTAAGGAATGGGAAGTGTCTCTAAGAATAACCATAGCTGCTGTGGAGCGGTCGGGGTTCATGAGAGCTGCCTGACATCACGCCAGGAAGCTTCACGCTGCAACGCGATACTTTTAGAAAAGACTTCACTGCCTTACTGCTTACCATTACCAAACACCACGACATCATCCTCACATCATCCCCTTTATGGCTCACGTGTGGAGCTGGGTCTGCCTGCTTCCCAAAGACATTAAGATGCCACCTAAAGCTCCAGCTACATGGATACTTTATGCTTTAACATCTGTAGAGCACCTTAAAAAGTGGTCCCGTGGCAGCTGTGTCCAGATGGATGGATCTCACTATCCCAACACCAATAGGCAGCATTCAGAGGCACTTGGGCTCCAGCAGAACAAGACAAAATGACATAACTTTTATCAGGAAGAAACAAAATGATAATGCATCCACTTTATCCAGTCCCCAAGTGACTGTGATTGTTAACAGCCTTTTTAAAAGAAACTGCAGTACTAAGCTTAAATAGAACATATTGATGTACTGAGTGACAGAAGTTCCTCACTGGAATAAAAACAGAATGTAGACAACCCTCCCGTACAGATGTACGCCTTCTTCCTCAAACATTTCTCCCCATGTGTATTAATGTATGTGATTAATGTTTTTGTGTTTTCAGCAAAAAAAAACCTCAACAAATGAAACAAACAAACCCTCTAGAAATGCAAAACCAGGAGCAATGTTCAAAGTATATGATTTATATGCCTGAAAATGTTTGTTTTGACTTTCTCTTACTGAGACAAATGTTAAACCTTCTATGAACATTTTATGAATTCTTGCCACACTAAATAACATGTTCCAACTCAAGATGTACCTCTAAAACCATATTTTCAGTACAAATGGAATGATGTCATATTGACAGAGGGAAGAGCAGAGCCTGGCTGTTTAATTTGGAAGATTGCTAAAAGCGATACATTTAAGTCTTCTTGTCTAACAATGGAATGTTTTTATAGTTCACAATACCTAACACCCCTGCTCATATAAAACAAGTTGTCTTGAGTTCCTGTTGAACTAATACACATCCTATTCTTTTTCTGTGTATATCGTAACATTAGGAAAGAAAACTAAATGCGTATCAAAATAAAATCCCATTTTCGTCCAACTGCATCAAATGCATGTAACATCTTAAAGCATTTACAGAAGTAGATTAGAAATCTACCTAGAACATTCAAGAATATGATATGATCTAGCTGTATTGTGGATATCTCCAGACAATACAGTTTTCAGTCCAGTGTTATTTTCCCCTCTTTATGGTGTTCATGTTGCTCCTCCTATTGCTTTCATTTTGTATCTTACTTTCCTTTTCCCCGTCTTCTCCCTTCCCTAATTCTCTTTTCCCCTTCTTCTAATGCTCTTGAGTTTGGTACTGTTTTCTTCCCTTAATTTTGTGTCTCTCTAACACCATTTCTGTGCTCTGCATGGCTCACCATTGTACCCAAGGTCCCTTATTTTCCTCTCTCCATGCTTTACTGACACTGCAGCCTCTTGAAGGATGACAGTATGTACTAATTCCTGATTGGGGCTTCCATGCACAACACACCCTCTCGCCCACATATTAGAGTTCATTGCATTACAAAATGTGTTGATCTTTGGAAATGGGAACACTGTTGATAAGAAAAAACGTTCTTATAGATTGTCCTCTCCAAGACATCTGATAAACTATGAGAGCTCTCCACCTCATTAGCACCTCATGGGCTGATCAGATGTGCACTCTGGGAAAATGGGGATACAGAAGCAGAAGAAGTATGATGGAAAGCCAAGTCAAATACTTATTTTGATGCATACCTGCAAAAGTAGCTACCACCTTTTTCAGGAAGATCTGAAAAGAAAGAATAAAGACAAGCACACATTTGAAAACACTGAAAGCCTATAGTGAAAGTTTACAATTTAAAAGCATTAACTGCCTAGCTTATTAAAGAAATAATCTTCAGACAAATGTGCTTCATGAATTGTGCAAAAATTTGCACAATTCTGACCCTTAGACCAAATCTAACCAACCCAAACCAGAATACTAGAAACAACAACTTGTTAAAAATGTAGTTAATTCCTAGTTAACAGTCTCAGATTTTAACAAGCATGAACAAGTTCCATTAAATATGACCATAGCCAGTAACAAATATGAGAACACCAGAAGTTTAAGTTTAGTAGACTTCCTCACCATTGTACTCCATGTCTTTCTAGCCATGCCCAGAAGGATCTGTTTGAAGGAGGAAGAGTAGTTTAGTTCCTAAAGCTTATTTAATCATTTCCCTTTCCACTGCTATTGTAAACTTCAGCTTTTTCCTGAGACTGCAAACATCAACAGGAAGCCCACAGTACTCTCACAGTTTGAAGGGCTGCAGGATAATACTGCATCTTCACTAGATGCACAATAGGACCACAGTCTTAGTTTAAACAGTCTTAAAAACTAACTTTATGATGATTAAACTCTGGAGTGTTTACTAATAAAGCTTTTATGAAGTAGCCTTCTGCATTTCATTAAACCCAGAACCTTTATTAAGGAGAGATAATGACTGTTTTGCCTAGAACCATGCTGATCCTTTTCCAGAAGGCTATGGATGTAGGAACCATTGCAGCTGTTTTACGCTTCAGCCAATTCTTTCTTGAGGCAAATATGTTGACTCCACGTTGGACAGGCAAAATAGTATGTTGACCAAGGCATGACTTTCCTGATATTAACACCTGCTGGGACATTAAAACTTGAAGATAATTGGTGCTCTGAGAAACTAAGTGTATAGGTAGAAGATTCAATTGAAGACCACAAATGTAAAGAGCTGCCATTTGAAGAGGTGCCAAAAGTAAATCACCATTTACAGTGCAAAGAACTAAAGTGAGTGCCTCAGCAGCACTGAGATTTTGTACAAGGTTTGCGTCACATGTTTCATTCAATAAGGCAATCAAGATGATTAGGCAGTGTAGGAGAGCTCATTAATGGCCAGAGCAGACACTGAGTCAGCTCCTCATTTATAACCAATGCATCTGGACAGTTTTCATTTTTGGGGGTTTTAATTTAGAGAAGTGAAATTTATGTGGACAGAAAATACACACATGTATTGTACAACTTTTTTGGGTTTTTTTGTCTTAAAGCTACTATTGGCGTCACTAAAGTAAGTGGTACTGGCAAAAAAATATTTTTAAAAATGGTGTCTCACAGTTCACATGCTTCCTTTAGTTACCTTCTTTACTTTAGGCCCTTAATTACAAGGTGAGAATTTAGCTAGGAATTCTATTTTGAAGACACTGAAGAGAACACCAAAGCTATAACTGATGACAATACTCAGGAGTATGTCTTTAGCTCCAAAGACAGAGAAATTTTGCATACTAATCACTGGCACTATGGAAGACGCAGAGTTACAGAAAGCAAAGATGAGAACTATGAGGGAAATGCACCAGATTAGTAACAACTGTGGCTGAGGTTGTGAAACAGCAGCCTTTTAATGAGAACAAGGAGTGTGATTTGACCATTTTGTGACTATTTTGACCATGCAAAAACAGTAATCTCAGTTAACTCCCAGTTATCTTTAAGCGAGGAGTCCCTTTTTTCCTGTACACTGCAAAGCACATGCAAACTGAAAATAGGGTGTTTCTTATTTCATTACACATAGAAATTTTGCTGTGCACACATCCCTAAACATGCCCAAGCACTTCTTTCCGTTTCCCTGACTTGAACACAGGCACTCTAGTATTCAACAAGAACAACAGAAATGTTGCCCAATACTGGAGCCATGCAGCAGAAAAACATAGATCAGCCTTCTCTGCAAATAACGTTTGTATGACCACAGAATTTCCTCAAAAATGAAATGAAAAAAATTAGTTAAAATCCTGGACCCACACAGCAAAGGTTCACTTGCCCAAGACTAAGTATTCACTGAGTAAATAGAAAAGACTTGTCTACAAAGACTGCCTGAAAAAAGCCTTCACAAGCCCATAGCCACACAACACTGGAAATTCTAAGGTGTGTATTTAAATACTGTTGTTATAAAAAATGAAAGCTAATTGAACAATCAAGGGGAAAAATAAGAAACAACTCAAGAGAGATGCCTCTTTGACAATAAAAGTGTGATGTTCAGGTCCTCCATACTGCAAATCAATTGCTCCTGTCATTTGAACTGGGGATTTCCTGAAAGGATTCCTTCATCTGGTGTGAACTACACAGCACTCAGCTGTCTGCATACCATAGAGGAACAGTGAAGGACAGCAGTGCCATACCTGGAAATTGGGAAAATTCAGAGTTCATCAGTGTCTGTGACATACCAGTGCCATCAAAAAGGGAGAGCATGGCTGGAGGTGGGCAGGTGTCCCCATTCCTGCATATCTGTCCACAACAAAGCTTCTCTTGAGCTCTCCAGACTGAATCAAACAGAGGAGCACTCAAGGACCTCTGGCTGAAGGTTGCCCATTGTAGGTCAGGGGATGAGCTGGTGTCACACAAGGAGACAAGGACTGGGGGATCCACCACTGAGCAGGGTGGGTCCTGATCCCACCGAGGAGAGAGGCTGAGCAGCAGCTCATCTCATTGCTCAGGCCACCACAGGACCAGCAGACTCTGTATTTTGGCTGTGGGAGGAAAGAGAAATAAAGGACTATAAAGATCTGAACAGCAGTATATTACAGGAGCTCTCCCTCCCCCTGGTAGCTCAGTATCTCCTCATGGTGGAATGGGAGTGTTTTATTTTTGTTTTCCTTTCCATTAGAGGATGACCTTTGCTACAGTTAGGTTGATCTGCTGCAGAGCCAACATCCTCCAGCTTCCAGGGTTTGTGCTTCCCCAATAGCAGCAGATACTTGCTGCTCCTGCAGTTTCCTTATTTAATCATGTCTCCATAAATCAAAAGCAACCAAAACTGTTAAAAAACATTTGGGTGAGAACTCGGAGCAGCTGAAGAGAGACCAAGACTGAGTCATTGCCTGATGCAATTTCTGTAAACACAGTTGACCTCATTGTTGTGTTAACACCACCCCCCCCCCCCAAAAAGGCCCCAAAAAACAAAACAAAACAAAACAAAACAAAACATAACAAAACCCCAACAAAAAACCAAACCCAAACAAAATATTTTTAATTACATTGCTGTGAGTACGTCACTAAATGCCAAATGAAAGATGTATAGAGGAGCATATTTCTCTTGGAAACTGAACAAATGAACATCTGGTGGCTGAATCTTCTGGAAAAATCCATCAGAGGATAATGACAGCAGCATTAGATGCACCACCATAATTAATACTATGTTTCGATGGGTTTAAACATGAAAAGTGCTGAATGCTGCTGTGAGATGCTTTCTCAGATCACACCTAGTTCAGCGAAGAGTGAATCACTGATTGTTGGAAAGATAAACCAAGGAAAGGATGATGCACCCCTCCTACACTGATAAGCAGTCACTGCTAGCTGGAGTCAGATAGCAGGACACAACAGAAGGACATCTGCTCTGACCCTGTATAGTATTCATTACCTTTCAAAATATTTTTAAATTATCAATAAAGAATTTTAAAGCTAAAGGTTTAACATGGGAAATAATACAAAATTTCAGACTGGTCCTGCTGCTGAAAGGGTAGGAACCACTCTGTTGTTCTTTCAGGGTTTGTTTTGTTTTGCTTAAGAAGGCTCATAGGATGCTCATAACAAAAAGGGACTTTCAAGCATATATACACAATTGGTTTTAAGGGTTTATTTCAACAAGAAAACAGGATTTTTAACACTTAGTATGATCCCTATGTTGTGGTAAGTGTGATTGTTATACAATATACGGCTTTTGTATTAGATCCACTTGGTTTATTTCACAGCTGAATTATGTCCCCAGTATAAAATCACTGAAATTCTACTGAAAAAATCCACCCACAAAGAAAACTCACCTGCAGTGAAAATCCCACCTGAATAAATTACCTTGATATCTCTGCAGTGTAGGTATAGAATAACACAATCATAGAAATATTAGTAAAAGTGAACTTTAAGGGTTCTGCTTATGTCATGAATAAGAACTGAACTGAATAATAAACAAGCCATGATGCCAACCAGATCTTGAAAAGTTCCATGACCCTCTGGCCAACCTGTTCCAGTATTACCATACCTTCCTAGGGTAAACATTTCTCCTTACACGCACTTTGAATCTTCTCAAGGCACCTCTTGGGGTTGCTGTCCCTTGCTAGGTTGTCACTGACCAGTTTGGCTCAGCCCTTTCTTAATTACCCTTCTTGCTCTCCTTCACATTGAAGAGGTAGAAAGTTGAGAAATGACACAGCAAAATCCTTCAAGACACAGCATCGTTAAGCAACCTTTCATCCACGATACAGTTTAAAAACTTTGAAGAAATAAGACTTTTCTACTCATCCATGTGTTCTAAACCTAATTTGCCAAAAATTTGCCTAATTTGCCTATGCCAAAAGCTACCCTGAAACATATCTAAAAAGTAATCCCATAAATTATGCAAATAAGTAATTTGGGCAATATTAATAAAGAAAGAAAGCAGCTATGTTCCCCAGGTCAACAAAAAAAAAATAGTAAGCATTTTTAAACAGGGCTTTTAAAATATATTTTTAATGGGAGCTGTATCCAAGAATACATTTTGCAATTGCTAAAGGCATGGCTTTAGATCATTAATATCAAATAAAAAGCACTGTTGTCACAAGATGCAAAGACACATTATGGAAAAATCTCACTCTGCCATCTTTGAAAAAAAATGTGTCAGCAGCCTTAATGCCAGATTAAACAATGTTTGTCCTACCACAGCCAGCACAAACTGCATATTGGGAGCTAACCCAAGTATCCTTTAGCCAGATCAAATTTACCTTGAGTGCTTTGATAGCACATAGATCGGATATTAATGATGGTGAAACCACAGCCCACATTGTCAGACAACTACATAATGCAGCTGGGGGATTTTATAGATACGTGATTGTACCTGCAGAAAACCTCCAACATCTGTGGAATGTGCCTTACAAATGTGCTGAATCCTGAAACTCAGGTAGACACACATCTCTTTTACCATTCACTTTCAGAACAAATTTTTGATTGTATTAAAGTTGTGGATAGCTCCTCACAGTGCCAAATACGGCTCAGTTAATCAAATGAAACCTTCTTAAATATTTAGGATAGCTTATAGACTGCTATCTTCCCACATTTAAAAATTAAAAAGGCTTATTTCATTATTGAGAAATCAACTGAACACACAGTTCTGTCATACAGCAAGTAACTCAAAAGAATTATGGCTAAGTGGTTTGCACAGTCTATATTTAGTGATTCTTACTTCCAAATACTTAGACGCTAGATCAGTCCTTAAAGTATTCTTAAAAGGATTGGCAAGTATGTATATGTGTAAAATATGATAATCCTATGTTAATTCTCCTCCTTACCACTCCGTAGATGCCTGGGAACAAACCATTGTAAGCATTAAGCTTGCTTGAGTTTGCACTGCATTTGTATTCATTAACCAGACTATTAGTGAGAGCATTTTAGAATTCTCTGACTTTTCCAATAGCTGTGTATTTACATTCACTGGCTGTATTATTTATCTGTGTGAGTGTACATCTACCCACCCATCCATCTCCACTCCTGCATGCATACAGATCAATATGTGTCCCTGTATATTTATGTCTTTCACCATTCTCAAGACATTTAGTCTACTTCTCTGGCACCAACTCTGGGAAACTACTGCTTTAGCTAATGCCCTTCTGACTGAAAACAGAGCTCCATGCATCATTGACAGGGACCAAGGCAAAAAAGTAGAACAAACAGATGGAGGTGGAAGAAAGGGAAGTATTTATGCTAAATTCGAGAAAAATAAAGGGATTAAGGGGATGTCACAGACTAGATGATTTAAGAAGGGGATTTCTTCTGAAGAGAGGATATTTCTCTGCTAGAATAGAAATCTATCATTCTAACCAGGGTTAATTCTAACATCTAGAACAAATCTAAATCTTAAACCTAAGATTAAGAGTTGGCTTGTGGTGTCTATTGTATCTGTCAATGGCTTTAAAAACCAAGGAGAAAATATTTTATGTTTGGATTCAGCCAATACAGTAATATTATTTACAGGCTGCCTCAGGAGCAGTAATAATTTTACATGTTTTTCAGTACTCAACAGAGTATTTTCAGTAATTTGAATTATTTTAACATGTTCAAATTTATTTTCCATCCTCTTTTAGAGACACTGGATTAAGAAGCCAATCTCCCTTCTTCTCCCTGTCACTCTGCATTTGTAGTTGTAGACTAAGCCTAACCCTAGCAGCCACACATCTGTAGGGCTATCACAAGCAGTGAAGCAATTATTTCCCTAAACCTTCTGAGCTGACTGTTCTGGAACTGGGTGATCTTTAAGGTCTTGTCCAACCCAAGCTATTTTATGACTCTCTGGCTTTCCTGCACCAGACCTCACAACTGAGAGTGATGTTGGTCTAACACACACCTACTGTGCCAGTGCTTTTACCTCTAAGGGGCCTGACCACTTATGAACACCTCCACCCTTATTTCAAACTAAACCAGAGCACAAAGAAAGACAAAGAAAGCCCCATGGCCATGGTGATCTCAGGAAATCATACCTGCCTTGTATTTAAATCAGTGATTGAGCTCCTCTCCTACTGTGCCAAGTATTTCCCAGAGAAAATGGCTAGTATATCCAGGGAACTTCCCCTCTGCTACTATTTTATCCCTCAGGCACAAATAGCACTGTGCTTACATGCAGACTCAAAAGTTATACCAATATCCATGCAAAAAACCTATACTATTACATGATAGCTTTTAATCTGATCCCATGCTTAACATTTCCATGTAAATCCCTAGTGCTACTAGGATAAACATCTCAGAAAGCAGAAGTTATTTATTTCTAAGTAAATAATTCTTTTCTTCTCCACCTGTCAGGTATAAGTGAAAGACAGAAGCTGAACCACATGCTGAATAAGATGATTTGGGTTACATTGTCAAACTTATCACCAACTTCTTGTATGACTTGGAAGAGGGCAGTCAGTTCTGAGGTGTTCCCTGCATGCAGAAATCCCACTGATGGCATTTTAATGGGAGGAATGCTGGCTTTGCTATAAAATTCTGCTCTGAAATTACAGAGAAAAGGTGAGATTTACTTAGGCTGCAGTTGCATTTGCTATAGGGTATTGCACATCTAATATCTGGAAGGTAAGAAAAGTAGAGAGAAGCTCTAAGACTGCAGCAAACTGAGTGTAATGATAGCAACTCTGGTGATGTTTGAGAGAAAGCACCAGCATTACCACCTGCACAGCACAAAGGCAACGGGGGAATCCAGGGTATTTACAGATGTTCATCAAACAGTAAAGCCTCATTGCACTCCACCTGGCAGGAAAACAATTCCATTCACATTTCTCATGATTCTTTTATCATTGACTTGGATTTAGCAGAGTACACTAACATTCCATCCCTGATGAAGGCACAAGACTGGGAACATTGGCATATTTTGTGAGTATAATTCATTTTTTTGTTCTGGTTGGAATGCAGTGCAGTGCAACGTTACTGCTGGGTGAACACCTGTAGTTAGAAAACACTGTTTTGCTCAGAGGGCCCAAAGCATGCCAAACTGTTCTCTGGAAGGAGATTTGAAAAATGAGCATTAAAAAAAAAAAAAAATTAATCCTCCTGTGCACAAAAAGAAATAGAAAAGCAGGCATGAAACTATTCTTTCAGCACCAGATGTCAAAGAGACAAAATCAAGAATTTGAATCTCTTGGGGATGAATTTCAGCTTTGTCTGTAGGACAAACTAAGGCTTATCTCAAACACTGTAGGATCCAGTTCCTCAAAGCACCAACATACATACTTATCCCAGTTTCTCAAAGTACAAAAATGCGTAAAAGTCAACAAGAGCAGTGCAAGGAATGATACTGAAACCCTTTTCTCTCTGAGATACATTAATTTCACTTTTATGGAAAAATGTCATCTAGAAATGAAAGGATTTTATTTCAAACTGTCAAAACGTTCCATTTAATTTGCAAAATATCCAAATATGATTTGGCTGCAAATATTTTAGCCAGTTTCCATTTACAGAAAGAGTGCACATCTTTTAAAACATATTCTGAAAATTTGACATAAAATTGCAGACAGCCATTACCATCATGAAACTCCTTTTTCAGAGAATATCTGTTCCATGAGTAAAAGGACTCAAGGATTTCATTTTCATGCCAGAATATTAAATTTCTGCTTTCCTAAAAAAACAATGCTCACAGCCACTCCTCAAAAAATAAATTCTAAATCAACACACTACAATTTTGTCTTCTCCTGTTTTGTCCTCTACTATTGAAGCCCAACAGACACATTAATGAGATTGAAGCTCATTCAAATTAATTTTGCTTGTACAATTTGCTTTACCTTGTCTGCTGTTACTGTTGACATAGTGGAACATGAGCTCTGTTGGTGAACTGCAGTAAAATAACAGGTACATAACACGTCCTTGAGAATTTCCAAGTTTCCTTTCATTCGTTCTAATGCCTAGATGATGTTATCTGCCATTAATTTACACAAAATTTCCTTTCCTCTTTTACACAACACAGAGTTTGACAGTCTGATACTGATGTTCTAGATGATTCCCCATCTTTCTCTCCTTCCACTGCTCTACCATGCAGTTTGTCCTCCAGGCATTTTACTGTTCTAGCCCATTTATGCTTCTCTCCTGCATTACCTTTGACCTTCACCCCTTCAGTGGTTCTCCTTCACTGATTTCCTTCCACATCTTTTTCCAAGCTGTGATTAAACAATACCAGATAGGGCAAAAAGGGTAAGAAAACATAACTTCATTTGATCACTTCAGCTTCATCCACAAAGCAAAAAACCTAACAAGAACAAAAACAAAACAAAACAAACAAAACCAAACAAACCAACCAACAAAAACCACAAAAAAACCCCAAACCAAACCAAACAAAAAAAATTAGGCAGTTAAGTATCAAAGTCTAAGAGTTTGATAAAGTTAATCAATGGTGATGGATAAACTTCTGAGACAGGGGTGACTTACATACATCAGAATTCAGAATAAGGTCCTCTATGTACCCATACATTAACTTGACACCTTCTTTCAGCACATAAGTTTTCTCTTGGAGGTTTACAGAAAATAGAAAACAATACTAAAAATTAAAGATTTGGCCAAATATTTTATGTCCCAAAAAAATGCTGCTAATTAATGCTGAAACACAAAGTGTCTAGAAGAATCTGGAATTCTTATGTAATAAAGCATTCCTCCATGAAGGCGATCAAGCACAACCC
This sequence comes from Agelaius phoeniceus, assembly GCF_051311805.1. NCBI lineage: Eukaryota > Metazoa > Chordata > Aves > Passeriformes > Icteridae > Agelaius > Agelaius phoeniceus. The sequence continues at coordinate 12,022,552 of NC_135276.1, forward strand.
ATAATAACTTTACCAGTATGAACATGAAATCCTACACAAAATCCTTGTATTAGTCTAAAAATAACTGCATGAGATATGCTGGCTTTTATGTTCATCTATTGCACCGAGGTTCTTGGTACAAGAATCACCTCATTAATGCTTCAGAACACAGTATAAATACTCATTTCAGAAAAAAATTATGAAGAATAAACCAAGTGATAATGCTGTACATGACTAGTCTAATATACATTATGATTACCTAAATGCAATGATAAAAGAGCAGATTATTTCCCCTCTCATTTTTTGCAATAATCTCATGTAGTTTAAATTATCTACATCTATCAACTCCACACACTGGCCAAGGCTGAGACAGTGTTGACCAGATCCACAGAAGTCAATTAGTTATGCCAATTTGCTCCAGCTGAGAATCGATTCTTGGTTGTCTTTATGCTTCCTACAGAATATTCTGTAGGAAGCATTGCTTTAATGAAGCTTGGTCAGCATGGATGGGAAATGTCAACATGAAATTCCTTCCCACCAGCTTTTGGACTTCTTAAAATAGACAGTTTAAAAAAAACCAATCTACTACCTAGAAAACCACAGGCTTTGATTGAAATTGCAGACAAATTTAAAATTAACTCCAAAGGAAGGGGCTTCAACATTGTCAATCTCATAAAACTATTATCCTTCTTTTCCTTTGGCAGGTTTTCCTAAATTTGCAATTAAATCATTCAAACCATTCTTGTCCAGATGCTGTTGATGAGAAACAATCACAAGAAACAGAGCAAACAAAAGAAAGATCATAAAATACATTAACTTTTACTAGCCATGCTGCCGTGCATTAGCATTTTTAATAATGACCTCATTACCATTTAGTTCAACAAGCAAACGAGAACTGTTTATTTGATAATTTATTTATTCTAAAATAACGTAGCCTTTTTTATGTGTCCTTGTTATGAGCTCACTGACGTTAAAGGCACCGCTACAATCAGTTAAGTAATTATCATAGGATAAAAGCTTTTACCATGAAAAAGTTTTGTTTGAAAAAGCATGAACTGCGATTCTCATTGATAGCTTTCACCAAGTGCAGGATTCAGTACATTGTAGCACAAAGGCCTAGATTATCTCCCTCTGTTAAAGGCTTAAAATTCTACAACCAGACCATGCCAGTTACCAGTATCAGATTATGATAACAAGATCATGTTCAGTTATAAAAACAAGTGTCTAAACTTTTCTCATGTCACTTTCTATCTAAGTCCCATTGCAGTTGTGAAAGGACCCATCTGAATGTGTGTAGAAGCTCATTTTAAAGCTAGCTCTTTGAACTGGATTCATGGGGTATTTGCATAAGAAGATTTGGGTAAAAAGAATGGGCTGGTGCTGCATCTGCCCATTAATATGCCTGCTAATTCAGCACATTGTAAGCCTATTGATGTATCACAAAAGGCTCAAATTCAAGGACAGTTATCCTATTGCCATTGTTAGGGTTTGAATTCAAGTAATATGTTCACTATAGGAATACAGTTGTTACAATTAGATATTTTTCTATAATGGTATAAAGAACTGACGACAATCAGAATTACAATAACGCTGATAAAACTTTAGAATTCATGAATTCTATTATTTTAAAAGATGCAGGTGCTGATTAATTTTGCTTTGCATAATACTTGGACATTGAGTGCTGGAATACTTAAAGAGCAGCAGCAAAATGAGGCAATATAACCTATCAAAACTGGCAGTCTCCCTTTAGTACCAATGCACATTTATCTTGCTTATGAGAGTTTTAATAAAAAATTAAAATACTAAACTGAGTTGCAGCAGAACAGAGGAGACCTACAACGTGAGCACAAGGAGTGGGTATTTTAATCTTGCTTATGAAAAATGCAAAAGCATCACTTGTGCTATCAGGGGATATTCTACACGGAACATTTTTATGGTGAATATGAATTGCTTAAAAACACTGTGTACTTGCAAATGGAAAAAAGAGCAGAATCAGTGATTCATGCAGGAAGCACAGAGCAGCCGCTGCACCAACCCCGCAGTGGATTCAGAGCAGACGCTGAGGCACGCAGGCAAATAAAAAGCTGCTAGCTGAAGTGATATTAAGAGTTTTTAAAGCACACAACACAAAGGAAATGCTAAAGAACAGGCTAAATGGAAACAAATGCAGAAAACACCAAATTAAGTGTAGTTAAACTTAGCGCTTCAAGTTCCTAAGTTGGTGTGTGTTTGAGAGCACAGTGCGTGCCCATGGGGGAGCGAAGAGGGAAGCGGTGTGTGGCAGTGGCCGGGATTTCTGCTGGGATTTCTGCTGGGGTTTCTGCTGGGGTTTCTGCCGGGATCTCTGCCGGGCTGTGCCGATGGGCTGTGCCGAGGCCCAGCAGAAGCCCGGCTCCGCCGGAGCCCCGCGGCCCCCGCGCTCCCACACTGCCGCATTGTCCGGCCGCTGGGCCAGGGGGCACGGCCACATTTTTCTCACTCCGCGTCCCTCAGAGAAGACATCAAAGACCGGAGAGATGTGCTCTTTGTGTTGTTTGGTCTCTGACTCTCAACACGTGGTTTCACAGGCCCAAACATCGGCACCTTTTAACCTATTCTGTTCAGCTTAGGCCTCAGCTCCATTTGAGCATTAGGGAAACTATAGTAACCGATAATCTGCCTGTTCCTGAATAGAAACTATGTACCTTGTCACACAAGAGCCTGAGGATCACCATTCGGGACAAGTTCCTTTACAGGCCCTCGGCTTTCTTCGCTGGGGCCCGGCCTGTCCTGCTGAAAAGGTGTCAAAACCCTTCGCCTTTCTGCGACGGGGGATCTGTGTTAATGTTAATTTATATTTAACAAATGGGATATTGTCCCGCAGAATGTATCAGTATTTGATGATCTATTACAAATGTTTTCATCAAGTCATAAATATGGGCCCTTGACAAAAGGCGAAAGGTCTCTGGAGGGAGCGGGACGGCGGCAGGCAAGGCAGGACCTGTTGCGCTGTGTCTGTGTGTGTTTTTTGGTGGGATCCAGCTCCATGCAGGTGCTGACAGCAGATCCACCCGCCCCAACACCCGTGCTGGGCACCGAGGCCAAGTGACGCGTCCAAGCTCGGCAGCCAAGCGAGCAGCAAAGCCTCCTCCCAGGCCCGGGTGTGCTCAATCAAACGCTTTCTCCATCAGCAAGTTGCAGAGCGAACTTTGTTAGTCGCTGGTTTTATTCATGTATGTATTTTGTAGCGATCTGATCTCCCACTTAATGAGCCTCCCCCCAGGCACAGGGAAAGCCTTATCACCAGTCCCATTTTTCACTCACTCAGTCTCTAATCCGGCGCTGCACTGTCTTGTTATTAGCAGGAAAAACAACAACAACAACTGTATATCGTGTAGATCAGAGCCAGGAAAGAAAGGAACAAATGTCAAGGGTTTGAAGAAGCAATTCCAATCCAGCTTCATTTCATCTCTGTCACTCTTTCCTGACTGTCACGCAACAGCCGGCTGCTAACACATATCCTTCCAGAAAAAAAAAAAAAGATATTTCTGCTTTCTTTATAATAGTTTAATATTAATAGGGAGGGGAGCTAAATTGTTGACACTGCAACCAAAATACCATGCTGCAAACCAAAGTATTTGGTATGAAACTCAAGACCTTCTGCATTAAGCTCTCTCACAGTGACCTGACATAAACTGGCAACTGGCAGCCGTCTGCTTTTGGCAGCTTGGCATATTTGGTCATTTATTGGGTGCATGTGAAGATCAAATGGGTTAAGATTCTTCTCCTTAAACAGCAGGGAAAAGAACATCAAAAAGGTGTAAATTTCATTTCCCCAGTTTTGATTAAGTCAAGCATGAAATGAAATGTAATACTCTCAAGTGGCAAGGGTTTATACTATTGATGTTGTTACTTCTGCTTCACAAAGCCCAATCAGCCGACAGCGAGTTGAACAAGCTAACAGAGTTTCAGGGTGGCCAGATGGAGGGTTTTTACTATGGTTGAAAAGACAGCTTAGTGCTTGCCTCTTCAAGCCAAGTCAATGCCAACTGTGTGAAATCCTGGCCATTCTACCCCTTCTTTTTTTTTTTTTTTCTCCTCAGTGCTGGTGGCTAGCACCATACAGACCTGATAAAAAAACAAACCCTTAAGCAAAACAAGGCATTGAATGAATACTTTTTTGTCAGAAGCATTGTTTATCTTCCCCTCAAAGTGCAGAGAATTCCTGATGCAGACCAATCTTACTACAGTATTTAGGCAAATGGGAAAATCTATTGCATTTAAATGTTATCTGAAAGGAAGCCTTTGCAAGATTTTGATAGTTTCTCTGAGATTAAAGTCATAATGCTATTTGTTTTCAGTAGTGTGGTGAAGCAAAAATCTACTCACGTGCTTTGTAAATAAATGAAGATTTAAACTGTATCTTGTTCATGCATAAAGGGAAACTAGAGTTAATTCAGAACACTGTGAGATGCACATTGAGAAAGTCTTTAGATCTAGATACAAAAGTAACAGGTCTTAAATTGAGTGTGGTCTTACTTCGTTAGGAAATTTGTCCTTTTTTTATAGGTGCTTTTTCAGGTCCCTTGTTCCCACTACATTCTCAAATTTAATGCTCTTGCCACTATACAGCTGGACTAGAATAGAGTGGCTTTAGTAAAGACTTAATAGAATCTTTAATGCTTCTAACAATCCACTCCCATTGAACTGCATTAAGTAGATATTATGGAAGGACAAAGAGCTAAATAGCTCAACATCAACCTCATTAGGCATGCAGGCAGGCCTTGAACCATTTTATGGGCGAGCCTATTGTGAGTACACTCACCAGGTTAGCTTTAAATTGCAAATGATACCCTGAAAAGGGAAGAGAAGTTTTGGAGAATGGCCTCACAGAAAGAAAATCATTTTAGGCTATAAGAAAATGAAAGGCATTGTTAAAATTGCTCTGACCGTAGCAAATGAAATACATCATGGACTTGAGAGGCTGAATGCTACACTTAAGACTTTTTTGTTGGCCATTTTTTTTTGTCCGTTTAGGAATGTGCTGTACAGCAGAATATAAACAATATACAGTATGTAAGACTTAATAAGGGTGGCTCAACATACTATCCTTTGTCTGAAGTTAAACAAATGATAAGAGCACAATAATTTAATGGAAAGGGAAAGACAAAAAAAATCCCATTTATTCTACTTGAGTAAAAGACAAAGTATGAAGAATGTTATTTATTGAAACTTTCCAGCATTGCACTGCTTAATCAATAAGGATTCATTTAGTCTTAGCACTTCTGCATTCAAAATTCTTATATTAAAAAAAAAAGTCTCTCAAGAATTGTTTGCAACTGCAAAGTGCTTTAACAACTGACATTATGATGCTGCAAGTCTGGGAACATATTCCCAGGCAGAGCCCTTCTCTGTCACCTTAGTGGATGAATAATTGTGCCTTTGCATATTCCTTGTCATAAATGGCAGGAATGAAGGGACCCTAAGGACTGCACTGGCAGGATTGGTGCTGTACAAGCAGAGTAAATTAAAACAAGGATTAGAGCAAGTGTGATTGGGGATGACAAGCAGGGCAGTTGTCGCCACACAATGTGCCTTTTTGCCCATATGGTCTGCACCAAGCTTACACAGCACAAACCCTCTAACATGGATGCTTATTAAAGTATTCCTTCTTGATCAGGACAGAAAGTCCTTAAAGCTTCGTGTCATAGGAGAAAAACAGTGTTTCTTTCACAACTCAGGCAGCAGCCTCAAGCACGATTATTTATGGAGTTCTACATGCAACTGCCCTATCTTTACTTTTCCTTAGATTTATATATAAGAAAGCCCATAAATGTGAAAAATTGAGGAGAGAGTCTGCAGTTATAGTTATGCATTGTATAGGTTATTAAATGTGATAGTGAATTAACTGACAATTATATTTTAAATAAAAATCAGACATACGAGATATTTCAAAACTGCCTCCCAAAGTATGGATTTGCAGTCTACACAGTCTATGGGTGATTTTTTAACTGTTTAACTGGATAATGAAGGTCCATAAAATTCATACTAGGAAAATATTTGAGTGATCATATATGCAATATTATCAGCAAAAAAGAAGAGTAGGGCAACTTTCTTACAGCTTACAAAAGCAGAATAAAGCAATTTTGTTTCTAAACTCTTGTGTTATCTCACATGACATACCTAATTTTCTGTGCCTTGGTTCCCTCGTTGGCAAAATTGAAATAATTACACATTATAAGTATATTACACATACAATTATACCAAAAGCATATACGTGTTAGTATTTATTTTTGCTGTTTATTTCCCTTTTACTCAAGGCTCACACCACTGGTCCTGATTTACAGAAGGGTACCTAGATTCCAAAACTGGCGATGATTAATTTTAAGTCTCTGAGAAGAATTCTTCCTAAAGCAAGATATTATTTGAATATACTTTCTCAGTCCCTCAGTCCTGCAATAAGGTACTCAGATAGTAGTGAGAAAACAGAAATAAGACCTTTTATTTAAATTTTGTTTCTCTGTGGTCCACTATACAGCTCTAGATGACCTCAAGGCAATATCAAATTTAGGACATTCCTGCAAGCTTGATGTATTTCTCAGCCAGAACAGCCAGTTCTGCAGTAGTAAGGAACTTAGGAAATCTCTTATATGGACTAGCACACAAAACACAGCAATCAGGAATCAGCAAAAACACTGGCATTTAGAACTCTACAGGCACCTTCAGGAATCACCCAGAGTTCCTGCTAAACTAGACAGAGGTTTCTTATAGAAAGCTGGAGGCCTTTTGGTGAGAGTCTCAGAATATGAGTAAATTAACTTTGATGATTTTAGCTCCTCCCAAATTTAAGCCACCAGCATACAAAACGTTTATTAGAACATATTTCTTGCTATCACTCCTACTTTTGGACCTCTGGAGTACTAGGATTGTTTCTCAAAGCCAAACCCTCCTTGTGCTTTGTAGTTTCAATAAAATGAGTATGAAAACATTCCCTGCTGTGAGTGAATTGTAAGAGCCAACATTTCCCACTTTTCAGTAAATCTTGTCGGCTGAAGAATAGCCCAAGATCCATGGATGCACTACAGCTCCTTCCTTTAGCAGGTGGGCAACTCTGAACTTTTGTAAACAGAGAAGCCAATTTCATTGCAACAGTTCCTAGATACTATATATACACACAGGCATTTTTAAGGCAGAATTTTAAGCTGGCAAAGAACAAGCTGAAAAATGTAGCTAGCAGTGATATGGGCTGCTACATGGAGCCCTTCCTATCTTTGACTTTCAAGCATCTTAGACTAGGTCTCTTCCCCAAAAAGAATCTACTTTTTTTTTCCTTCACAGCTTCTCTTGGCATGTAATTAGTGTCACAAATGCTGAAGAGGATCCCAATAACCGGTTAACTTTACTTGGCACTTAAACGTCATAGACAGTTGTGCTAGAAAACTTCTAAGATGAACAGATGCTATTATATTTACCTCATCTTTGTGTCCAAAAATCTTCAAACCATTATCTCTTTTATTTTCAAAGCTGTTGACATTGAATTCAACATTACTAGGAATTGGACTCAGCCAGGCATTATTTGGATGGATGTATTCATATTTATTAAGATGGCCTCTTGCTTCATGCCTAGATTTTGCTAGACACTGAAACAAATCAGAAAATACAAGGTACACCATTTTATGGGTATGAAGGACATTTGCACCACTAAACATGAACATATTTTGTATCTTAGTTTCATCTTTTGCAGTCGTATTTGGGGTTAATCTGCAGGAGAATGGCTGCAGGAAAGAGTGGCCCAGTAACTAAAGCATCAAGCCTACGATTTGGGAAACCAAATTAAAATCCCTATTCTATAAAAATACCTTGATCATTTAGGTCAAGATACTTAAATGTGGTTAGAAAACATACTCCTGTTAAGCATCTAACTCTCAATGAAAATAAGTAAGAATTCTAATTTTTTGAAAGAAATGTTATAAGCACCTAAAAAAATCATTGAGGATCAGGGCTTGAGACTCTCTGTGCTCCAGGTCCCTGACTGTGAATCCCTGCATTGCCCTACTGGGCAGGGATATTCAGTATCTGCCCTGCAGTCTTGGAAATACTCAATGTTCTAGATACAGGCACCAGATAAGGACTGTAAATATTATAATTTTTAAGAAACATGGTTTGGTATAATTTTATTCCTATATTAATATGGTTGAAAAGGAAACAGCTTTTAAAAAATGTTATGTTGAAGGCATATTTTTTTCATACTTGAGTGAGATGCCTTTTGGAAGCTTGATTTTTTTTGTTCAAAAACTGTGTAAACAGTTATATGATCATTATTTTAAGCATGATTTAAAACATTCCTTCTAACACTTTTTAAAGTTCTTCTAGAAAGAAAAGGAATAAACAGATTTTAACTGGAATATTTTAGACAGCTACTCAAGCTTTCAAAGCATGTACAATTTCCTGTATATCTGTTCATATAAGGAATTATTGACAAGCCATGAAAAGAGATTCAATGAAGTGATTGTGAAGGACTTCTTCACTCTCCTCACTTAAATTCTAGATGGAGGCTACAAAATTAAATCAAACGATTACACACTTGAGGATATTTCATATGAAGTGACTTCTGCTCAGTCTGATCTAATCTAGACTGAAATGTAAAACAATCAGTCTCTAAGAACTTTAAAGTTTCACGAGCTTCATTGACTTCATATTACCTAACACTTTAAATGTATTTGAGAATAGGCCAGGAGAAATTCCCCGAAAGGAGGACATCAGGCTTAATGGCAAGGTGATATCACAGTACAAAGACTCAAAGTAATTATTACTGCTCTGATTTTAAAGGCAATATTCCCCTGTGCTCTACCCCTCGTCCCTCAAGATTAAATAACATTTTTCAGCAGGCTTCACACCATGTGTAATGCCTTTCAGACCTGTTGAGTAAGTATCCTGAAATTCTTACACCTCCTGATGTCACCATTCCTCTGAAAACGTGTGAACTATGTGTGACTAGACAAAGCACTGCCTCACGCCTGCAAAGGCATGCCTAGGTATGCAGTTAACTTGATGCACTGGAATTGTCCCATAAATCTGAGTGTGCCTCTGAGTGTCTGTGGGCTTGGAGCCCAAAGGAGCATCCACCTCCAGCTTCCACTGCATTAGGATTGAGCTGAGCTGGGTGACGACTGCCAACTGGCTTCCCCCAGGGTGCACCTAGAGACAGAGCACAGATCCCCAAATACCTCTTTTTCATTTAATTAGTACAGCTTTCATGTGATATTCTGACAGAAATGTTCCACCTGTCCCAGCAGTTACAAAACACGTATTTCCATCACTTTGCTTTTCAGCACTTCCACTGACTTAAAACAAACCTTGAGCAATGATAAGCCTTAAGATAAGGGAAAAGACAGAAGACAACTTGAACACCTCTTTTTTTTTTTTTTTGTGTGTGTGTGTGTGTGTGTGGAGGAAGAGATAATCAACTGCAGTGTTCAATGATCTTTTCCAAAACTAAACAAAAATAGCATAATTAAAAACTTTTACTGAAATACCTATTTACATTTTTAAAGTAAAATATATATGACATAATAAATAAATCAGCAGCTTATTTGTTTTAGTGAGGACCAACTGAAATGGAAGTTTAATTTCTCAGTGGAAGTGAAGGTAGCTCCTATCATTATTAAAAGATAAACATGAAGGTACTGAGAAAACTAATTAAATTTTGTTGAATAATCAGTAAGTCCCTCATGAAAATCCTCTGGGGTAGGCCCTAATGTGAAGAGATCTCAATTTTGTGGTTAAATAATTTGAAGAGATTAATTAGTAAAGAATAAGCATTAAAGACAATCATGAGAAGATAAAGGTAATTTTTTTTCACATTTACCAGTTTTATAGCTCTACCTGATGAAAAAGCTTTCATTGTGTAAAGTGACTGTTAACAAGATAGTTGTCTGACTTATTTTTAAGTATTTAATTTCTTAGCTATACAGTAGAAATAAAAAACATTCCAAGATGAAAACTTAACTTTAAACCAGATTTGCATAAAGGATTAGGCTCTTTACAGTTCAGAACTACTTTTCAATCTCAAAGTGGGAGAACTGATCTTTATCCTGAATTTCTTTTGTTCTTTTGGAAATTCCGTTTAATCCAGCTTTCTTAATTTTCACCTTCTCCCTAAACCTTCTAGGCTTGTTACATGATAGCTAAGGATCATTATCCACCCAAGCTGAGGGGGTTTTCCCTTCATTAATTTCTGTAAGAAGATTACCAGTGCTTGTTTGTTGTTGTTTAAGCAAATTATTTCCCTAAGCAATTTGTTTTTCCAACTGGTTTACACTTTAATGCCCTTGATTGAATTTCAAACAAGAGATCAACTTGACCAACCAACTCTGTTCAGGGGGGAGTGGAATAAAGAAAAAAGCGGGGGGAAGAACTTCATGTGAACTATTTAGTCAAGAAGAGTGGTTAAAAATGTGCTCAACCATTCAATCAGAGATGCACCATAATCAGCAGCTCCTTCAGGACTTGTTTAGTTTTTGAAGTCAAGGTGACTTTTCTTGAAAACAAAATTCTCTAATTACCACTGATATGTGTCACAGACAAAACCAGAATTTTTTACTCATTTAGTTCTACATATTTCCCCTCCTCTTTCCCCCTGCCCCAAACCCATCTTCATTGGAAAGGGGTCGGAATTTTTTGTACATTTGAAAAAGAGATGGCTGAAGCAAACAACATGGAGATTGGGCATTTACTGCTTGCAGTTCAAATAACATTCTCACTCAAATGATTATTTTTAAATGAATGCAATCAAGACAATTGACTGTGATTCAGTTTCACTTCAGTTTTTAGGCAAGAAATGAAGTACTCAAGCACTCTGGGCTTTGTATATATAAATTTGTATATATAAATTTGCAGACAAGATAAGCAGCAAGAGATATCATCCTTAATTTACATATTCCTGAATAATTATCTTGATTTAGATGATATTATATTATTATATAATTTTTACCCAGGCTAAACAGCCACCTCAATAAAAAAGAGACTACTAGTCAAATTTAACTCCAAACCCCCCTACCAGCTGATGATGCCTGTCCACTAGGTCAAGTTGTGAAATCCATATTCATCTGCTGAAGTATCTTTATCTGTGGGATGGGAATGTACTTCCAAGCAAAGCTGGCAGAATCTATTTCACAGGTGAGTACCACTCCCATACCCTGATCACAGTGTGACTTGTCAATCAGTTTGTCTCTCCTGTTCTCCTTACCAGGAACTCCTTTTGGTCTACTGCTAGATTGAACAGACACCGCTGGTGCAGAGAGAGAGAGCTGTTCTTATACAAACTGCACAGGAAGAAAATATATAAAATGAACAACAACAACAAAACAACAAAAGAGCAACCAAAACACAACAAAGTCAGCATCAAGAAATGAAAAAACAAAACAGCCAAAAAAATCAATATAACTTGATTCTTAAGACTGAAACTGCACTTGTTACCTTAGAAGCTTGCAGAGCCCCCAACAGCATCATCACCTCTACCCAGACTGCCTCACACCTAATAAAGTGCCAAGCACTACAGAGAGAGGCAGCTGCAGTTTTTACCTGACAGCACAAAAGGATCACAGCCCACAAATGCTTAGGGGAGAAATGGACAACTCCATAAATACTGGATTTTAATGGAATGGGAATTTTGTATCTGCTACAATGGTGAGGTGAAAGAAAAAAAAAAGTAAAAGTGAGCACTAGTCACTGAAAAATTATAAAAACAAGTAAACACAGGAAATGAAATTATTATTATTGATAGTAATTGTTTTAAATTGACAAGTGAAATCTATTAACATCCAACAAAGGAGTTCAGGGCTGTGCACCCTAAGCAACACTCATGGCTGCAATTCTCCTCTGTGATGACCTTACACACTGTCTGCTTTACATTCCACTGAAGTCTATGCCTGCTAAGTACCTTGGAAACTTTGAGATATGACCTAATATAAATTAACTGATATGAGGTCATATTAAAACGGGAGGCCCATCTATTTTAACTTCACTAGCTGCAAACAACACAAGTAAATTGAACCATATCAAGCTATCAGCATGCTATGGAAATCATCACTGATGTAGATGTTATATTGCATGAGATTCCCTTTCCTTGTCATTTTTTTTTTTAATAAAGAGTATCACAGTATTTCTGACTTTGGTGTCAAAAGGTAGATCAATAAACAGGTAATCATTAGTTAAAACCCAGGATACTCAATCATGAGCATTAAGTTATTGATTTGACATTTATCCTGCCACAGTGTCTTCTCGTTAAGTGTTTCAATAATCTAGTTTTGAAATTTTTTTATTCTTTGAGATCCCTGGATTCAGACAGGGCCCTATGTATATTCAGCAACTTGTAACAATGCCACACTAACATAACCAGGAGATGAATGATAGCAGTTCTGATTTTGGGAGCTGGAGATAAAATTATATGAGCCTATCTATAAAGCAAATAGACTTTAGAAACAATGAATTTCTGCATATCAAAATTCAGCACTACAATCACTAAAAGAAACGGTGTCATCCATTCTAATAAGCACATTCTAATTAATCCACTTCAAAAATTGCATTCAAACTGTACATATGTATATATTTGCTACTGGTATATAAACAGTGCCTATATGGTATGAAAAATATAATCTTAGTTTAGGAACAGGATACACCAACAAATTTAATTTCATGATGACACATAGCATTCTAACAAAGGAATGTTGTCACTCAAAATAATATCCACATTTTAATATATCTTTTCCCAATCTCACCTCCTACTGTCAACACCATCAATTTCAGCAGTGCTCCTTCCCCTCTTTCAACATCAAAATGCGGTCCTTCCAGTATCATTATTATCAACCTGAGCAAACTAAATGTGAAAAGGTGCCACTAATAGGACAGCTTTTGACATCACATCTTGAACCAGAATAAGCAAACAGGCAAGTCAAATCTTCAGGGTCAAGCTTTGAAGTCAATTTTCTGACCCAGGAAATCATGTTCTGTGACAGTGATGACAAACGGTGAACACATGCCTTGTATAAATATGTCTATGAATGTTGCCTTACAAACACTCACAGTCACCATCTCACTGGAGCCAACTATCAAAAGAAAAATGGGAAGTTTACACTTTGAACATCTACTCCTTGACACTCTGCTTTAATAAAAAAAAAAATCCCACTTCAAAATGTCTTTATTTTCTTATGTGAACTTAAAAAATGTAATAAAAAAAGCACACACATACACCTAATTTTCAATTAACCCTCGACATCTAAACATGCAGAGAGCAGCATAATGTATACAGTGCAAATGTTTTGCTATTTGGACTCCTATGCCTAAAGCACTCTCTAGCAAAGCTTTCTAGGCACAGCACTAAGAAGTCCTTGTTTATTGATTTCAAAATCTAACAGACTAATTATATATTTGTAGATGACTTGACAGATTTACAAAACTGCTATATGATTTTATAATGGAACATGCTCATGTTAATCTCCATCTATGGAGATAGCTAGAGGGGGCTGACCTTTATCTCATATTTAAAACACAAGCAATAACTGAAATTCATTTTCAATTTATTTTCCAATCATATAAAAGGAGGGGGAAAAGATTACTTTATTGAATCTTTTTTAGCTGGTAAAAGGTTGGAGACACACAGTCTTGATGCCTTCCAAGGAGCTACAGGGATGGTCTATAGGGAACAGACTTAATCGAATAAACTAATCTTTGCTGTGGAGATTAAGTAGATGGCTACAGCAGTGGAGTAACAGCAGAATGCAAAGTATCAGCAGCACCATCAGCTGCTTTAAAGGTGCTGTAGGCAGTAGGAAAGCTTCCCTGTTGGGTCCACCCTACTGATCCTGCAAATTTGGTAAACTTCATGGAAATTTAATAATGCTGCTGCATTGTGTTTGCCTGCTGAGCAAACAGCCTGGTGCTGCAAGGCACATATGTGATAATTTACAAGGGGTTTTTGGAAGATACAGTGACTGCTGCTACTCAAGCCTGGGGCCTTTAAGCTGAAGAGAGCATATACAGTGTACATCCTGAAGGTAAATACTATCTAGAGGTAAGGATGCGTTTCAAAGCAGTTCCTGACAGTTGGTAAAGTGCCTTACTTTGTAAGCACATCTTTTCAAACACTCTTTGATTCCCTATGCCAATACACACATGAAGAACTGAATTAGTCTGGGCTAGAATCTGTCATGATATACAACTAACATATTTCTGCACTTTTATGTTAGCTTAAATAAAAATTGAGTTATTTTGTTGAGTTTCTTGTTCGCCCTGTCTCTTCCATTTAGCACTCTGAGTTGGAAATCCCAACTAATTATGGACTACACATTTCTGAGGAAATGGCAGAGATGGCACCCTTTCCCTGCAGAAAGGATATTTTTATTATGGCTTAGCAGCAATCCAAAACACACACACTGCTGCTGTGCTCTCGGCCTGGCAGTGAAAAGGCAGGCAAATCAGAGCAGGAATAATCCAGGTTTCAACGTATACAATGAACTTATTTAATAAGAATAAAAAAGAAACATTTCAGAAACAATTACTGCTGCCTTTGGATCCTGGAACTTGAAAGCAAACCGCAGCTGCATTGCTCATTCCAGCAGCTCACAGTTCACAGGGTAAGCAGCGCTCGTCAATATGAATCAGCTGTGAAATGCAGGGCTGTGCTTGGACTTCAGTTTAAATTGGCCATCCCTGCAATATTGTTATTACAGTTAATAAAAACTGTTGCCTAACACTTTGACCACAGACCAGCGGAGCCGGGGCGGGGTGGGGCTGGGGAAAGGGTACGTGTCAGGGGGCAACACTTAATGTGAAAAGTATTTGAGGGAAGGTGGTTCTGTGGGTTACTTCTGGAGGTGACAGGCTCGCTTGAATATTGATTCCCTATGTGACAGAAAATGTGAAAGAGATATTAAATGAATTTCAAGTGTGCTTCAATAGCAGTTTAGCAATAATAAGCAACTAGTGAGGGAGAAGCTTTCTTCCTCTTTGTCAACAAGATATGGGCTATCAAAGGGCAAATAATATATCAGAAAAGCAAAAACATTCACTTCTTTTTTTTCCCTTCATTGAGGCCAGGACCCAGCATTATTCTTATGGCTCTTATGATTTCCTCTGTTTAGCTTAACTGTCTCCCATTCTAAGTCTCTTTTATAACAATTAGATTATTTTTGACTATATATAGAGGATAATAATAATAGTAATAATGATAATGTGCTACAGTTATAGTGCACACCAGTGTGCAGGAAGGCTGCAGTACCTGCAGGGCAAGGATCACCGTGGGGCCTTTAATACAGGTGACCAACATGCAGTAGCATTTTTGTTGTGTTTCAGGCTCCCTGGGCAGTGGGAAGTGGGGCCACAGAGACTGGAGAGAGTCAAATGATGCCATCAGCCTTCTCCTCTCCTCTTGGTGTGCAGCCACATGGGCACAAATGGAGATCATGGAGCAGACCATCAAAAAAACAAAAGAAGCCTCCCACAGCAGAGAAAAATACTGAAAAATACTTCACAAAGACTGAGCAAATCCAACTGGGAATGGGTGCTTGGAGACAACCTCCCACCAAATGAAAACAATGTTGATCCAATACAGCCTGATACTGGAAATGTTTGCTGTATCAAGGCACAGCCCATTCAGAATGGAAGTTTTGCTATCAAGCTATTTGGAGGTATAACTAATGTACTCATGTTCTCTGCTCCTGCCTCCACAACATCAAATGGCTTAAAAATGTCAGCATCTCATACTCAGAGAGGAAAAAAAAGAAACACTGTATTCCCACTGTACAAAAGGGTTCAGACTGTGCTTTCCAGAGGAGAGACAGACAAGGCAAAGCTGTGAGGATGACCAAGATGACAGCTAAAGCCCTTGCCCCAGGAAGCAGCAAACCAGACTTCAAACACACAAAAGTCAACTCTGTTAGGATCAATCTGTCAAGGGCCAGGCTGCACGCCAGAAACAGAGCAGCTCAGCTCACCTAGAGCGTGTTTACATGGCAGCCAGGGCACTAACAAAGGTGTTTGGCTACACCTGAGCCAACTGAATATTTGCTGGCCCAAGGGCAGCCCATGGTGAGCAGCACACAGAACCCAGCACAGCTCAGCACTCCAGTGCTTCCCCAGGTGAGCACCTTTTGTAACTCACACCTCACACCAAAACAGCTGGATTGCTACCAGTCTTTGATCTGCCCACCCAAATGTTACTCAGCCACATCTAAAAAGGCTGCAGTCACTTTTTTGTCATCATTGTGGACATAACCCTTATGGCAGAAAGCAATCAGGAGGATATGCAATTACAAATTAATACTAAAAGCCAAGCTGTCTTCCATGCCACAGAACAAGCAAGAGAATAAACATAAAGAACAGATTCCAAAGGGCTGGCAGGTATATCTCCAGCGGGAGTGGAGTGAAAATTGTCTGCACTTCTTCCAAGAAACTCTAGCCAGGATGATTAGTTGGTGTTCATTGAATAAGTTCTGTTGGCCAGTTTTTGTTATCTCATCATTATTTTCCTTTATTAGAAAATAGGCTAGTTAAATGCCATCAGTAGGATTATCTATAACCTACTGAGGTAATGGTTTTCTATGCTAATGCAAATGTGATCACTGTGCAAGTTAAACGACCTCTGCCCCTCTCCCCCACTTGCTGCTAATGAAAGAATGCATTTAGGAGACAATTATTAGGTTAATTTCCTTACTTGAATGCTGACATTGATGCTGTGCTCCCGTTATTAGATCTACCTCCAGGTAGTAGCAATGCAAGTGAAATAAGAAAGAAGGTAGGCATGGCACTGGAAAGTTTGAGGTGCTTATTATCAAAGGTGAAAATTAAAAAATATATATAGATTAAAAAAACCTGCAATCATTAAATAACACAAAGCTATCAAAGAAGAATCTGTGGAAGAGTAATTAAAAAAAATGAAATCAAGAATGTGAAACTAATGGTCATATGTGGTAAGAAAACACTACTTCCGGAAAACATGCAGATCAAGTAGCTAATTGTTGCTTGTACTGAGACAGTCCAGCCATAAACTACTCCCAGTAGAAGCAGTTTCTCTGCTTAAGACCAGTCTTATAAACCAGCAAAGCGATGCACAGGTAGAGAACTGGAGAAAGTACCATGTTTAGTGTGGTGAGGAACTGCCAGTTTCTGATTTAGAAGACAAAAGCAGTGACATATAATTTGAAAGTTATGAGGTGTGGCAAGGCTCCCATTGCAAGCCCAGAGGCGCCCAAGCTCTCAGCCTTGCCCACACCCCTCACCACTGGCTAATGGGGCAGCAAGTGGGCTGATGGAGAAACCTTGCTGCCCTTCGTGGCCTAGAGCCACCATCAGAGCAAAACCTTCCCTGCTGCCCTGGTCCTACAGCCACCATCAGAGCAAAACCTTCCCTGCTGCCCTGGTCCTACAGCCACCATCAGAGCAAAACCTTCCCTGCTGCCCTGGTCCTACAGCCACCATCAGAGCAAAACCTTCCCTGCTGCCCTGGTCCTACAGCCACCATCAGAGCCAAGCCTTCCCTCCTGCTCCAGTCCCACAGCCACCATCAGAGCAAAGCTTTCCCTCCTTCTCCAGTCCCACAGCCACCATCAGAGCAAAGCCTTCCCTGCTGCCCTGGTCCTACAGCCACCATCAGAGCAAAGCCTTCCCTCCTTCTCCAGTCCTACAGCCACCATCAGAGCAAAGCCTTCCCTCCTGCTCCAGTCCTACAGCCACCATCAGAGCAAAGCCTTCCCTCCTGCTCCAGTCCCACAGCCACCATCAGAGCAAAGCTTTCCCTCCTGCTCCAGTCCCACAGCCACCATCAGAGCAAAGCCTCCCCTCCTGCTCCAGTCCCACAGCCACCATCAGAGCAAAGCTTTCCCTCCTGCCCTGGTCCTTTGCACCAGCTGACAGTAGAGGCTTCCCATGCTTGAACCTCTTCAGCACCAGCTGTTTGAGCACCTCAGCACCCTGAGCCCTGCAAACTATGCCTCATCACATGTGTCCACCTAAACCAAAGCTTCCTTAAGGCACAAGAACCAGAGCATGGCCCCAGTTTGCTCCTAGGGAGAGGTACTAATGGCATCACAGAATAAGCATAAGCCAAGGAAAGAAGCAGCAGAACCAAATTGTCCTGCCAGGAGAACCTCTTTGTGCACCTATGCTCTTGCAGTCCCTCCCTCCCATACACAGTTTGTTCACCATCTGTGTATATGAATGATTTTATTTCTAAGAAGAGCAAGAAAAATGTGACTGACTAAAACACCATACACACACACACACTCCCAGATCTCTATAGCACTGCCACAAGGTTTCTAGCTGCTGTCACTCTCTGTTTATTGTCAGTGAAAGAGCAATGGATTGCTCTTGCTTTCTGCTGGATGGCCTGCTAGCCCCCAGGGGAGAAAACACAGACTAATCTGGAAGATTAGCAGGCTGTGGACCAGGCAATCACAAGCTCTCACCCTGTCTGTAGTGCACTTGAACCAACAGCTTGCCTGGAAGGAAATTCTGATCTTGCACATCTTCTGTCAGACCCTGAAAAATCAGATCCCACAGAGGCAAAGATCTACACTTTTGTCCTGGTGACAAGCAGCATACATCTATCTCATCCTGAGCAATCCCACACTGCTGGCTAAATTGAAACAAATGGATGCAATGTTTCTTGAAAGGGACAACCCCCCCAAATAATCTCTAAATCCATTCACTTTCATTCAATGCAAAAGTCATAGCTAGTTGTGCAGTGCAGGGCACATTTCCATCTCACCCCAAGCACACAAGTGAACAGAGCTGTGCTGACACAGGGAGAGCAGCACTGCCCTGCTGACACTGCTCATGGGACCACCAGCAGCAACCAAAGCTCCATCTCCTCCCCACAGCAGTGCCATCCTCAGAACCCTTAGCCATAAAGGGATTTATCATTCCTGTTAAGGGAATGCTCTAGCTGTGAACCAACGGACACTGATTGCTCAAAACTTTTCTGGGAAAAGACATATCCTAGGAAAGCCAGGTTGTTCTATGAAGGAAGAATGTGCTTCACTGGTGCAAATGGTGGCCAGTGCATTGCTCTGCACTGAGAAGATGAAAGATGAACATGCCCATTTTTACCCTGCCAGGCTCGTGCTCTGTGCTCTTAAACATGTCTGCTCAGCCCTTGGAATGTAAAGATCTTGGGGCCATGGACCACCTCATTGTATCTGGCAGGAAGAACGGGGAAATCTCAAACCCAGAAACAGTATGTTGATGATTACCTTAGGAACAAATTTTTTAACTTAAATTCTAATATCAAAAATTGTTTTTGTACCTTTGGGATTCTCTCTGTCACCCTAGTGCTTGCTCTGCTAAGAAATTTGGAGGGCAGTCCAGATCCCATTTACAACTATGACAAAACTCCAGCTGAAAAAAGTCCCACCATCATTTGAAATGCTCATTTTGACTACCCAAAGAGAAAAAAGAAGCCGTAATAAAAACTAATCTGTGTAAATTTGAATTCTATATGTAATAAAGTCCACCAAAACTCATTCTCCTGCTTTGCTAAGGCACCAAAATAATTGCAAGTATAACTTTACAAAGGTATCTTTTACTATTAGTTTAGAATTTTGTTTTTTCTAAGCCTTAAATAAATTAATATAAAATGCAAAATCATTTCACATTAGAATTACTATATTTTTAATGTATAAGAAAAAAAGCCCTTTAAACTTTATATTCATATATTATATATAACATTTGCTTTTAAATTTACAAATTCCAAAAAGGCAAAGGCGTAATACAATTAATACTCAAAGAAAATCTGAGTTTGTGCTAGGGTTTTTTTTCTTACTGTTTTAGCCCTTCAACAGGTATTAGTTTAAGTGGGTTTTACTGTCTATTTTACAGACATACCAGTAGAAAATGAAACATTTAAATATGCAAGCTTTAGCTAATCCTCCAACACACAGCCTATGGACTTGGTAGGATTATCCCTTATTATAACGCCGTTAGAACTGATACAAAATTGCAGTGAGATTAAACACAAGAATTTCTAAAAATGCGTCCCACTGTCTCCTCCATTTTATCCTGCAAAAATATTTAACATTTTGAAGCATTCCTCTAAGAGTCTCAAAAAATAATTGGTGCAGAATTCTAATATTTATATAACCGTGCAGCATTACTTTATGCAGTAAACACTATATCTAACATTTAAAGCTAGAACTTTTCTCCCAGTCTAATGCAGCATTCTAGACATTGAGGAAAACAATGGAATATTTTAATATATTTTCTGATTTGTTGGAAAAACCATCATATGGTTGCATGGAAAACCATGCAAAACCACCACACACTATTTCATCATATGTGGAAACACTATTTTATTTTTTTCACTTAAACATTTTAGAGCTGTTGTATTATTAGAAGTCTTATCTTCTTCCTTATCATGAGCTGCTAAATTTCTTTTCAAATATAATACTGCTAGTTAAGGATCCACTCCACCGAGGGACCCAAGTTCATTTGCATCCATTGGCTATGCTAAATGCTCAGCCTAACAGATGGGAATCTAATTGCAGACCTGTTGTCTGGACATTGTTAACAAATGCAGAAGTAGCAATATACAGGGCTTTTTGGAACTGAATTTGGTCTGGCAGCAGGGGAACTCCAGTTAATTACCAACGTCTGAATTTCTTGTTTAATGCAGGCAAAGGCAAAAATAGAAGTACTCAGACTCAGAAGGACTGAAAACTGATCAGAAAAAACACAGACATTAGATCATCCAAAGCAGCTGTTTTGGAAAGCTGGGATGAGGGTTCCATGACTATACAATGCAAAACTCCATTTTTGTGAAGTGGCGTCCATGTGAGAAAAAGAGACAACTGTAAAACAGGTAAAGAATATAAAGCTTGCAAAGAAAGACACTGTCTATAGTGATACATCACCTGTAAATGCCATGAATGGAGGTATTAGTATTAGACTTAACAGAGATCTACAAGGCAAGATTGAGTTTATTTGGTGATTCTGCTTTGAGTCTCAGAAACAGCAGGGAGATAAGATTGTCTGCAGAAAGCATTCAAATTACCAAAATCTGTAATTTTAAAAATATTTTCTTTGTTAAATGAAAAGGCATTTACTCTTGTAGAAAATTATTTCTGCTGTTTTCACCCCAACTCCTCAAAATGCTGAAGGAGAAACCAAAACTATTGTGGCAATGCTTACAAACCAACACATCTCACACCTTTTGTTGTGCTGCAAATGGAGACCAATTTTCCATGGCACTTCCCTGTTCAAACCACTCTCTTGAGCAATTATGTACTTCCAAAGCACTCAACCCTGCTATTGTTTAATAATTTGACTTTCCTGCATTTTTTGCAGGGTTTCTGTTGCTGTTGTTGTTTGGGCTGCTTTGTTTGTGGGGGTTTTGTTTTGGGGTTTTTGTTTGGTTTTGAAGTTTTGGTGTGGTTTTGGTTTGTTGGTTGGGGTTTTTCTAGGTCAGGGATCTAGGTCTATATCCATCTCTCTTTCAATGTTCATGTGCTTTTATGCAAAAGGCCCATCAGGAACCTGGAAAGCTACACAGTGTTGTAATATCCAAGTAGAACCTTGGAAAAACTGATTTTTTTTTTTTTTTTTTACTCTGTCAGAATATATTTTGATGGGTGACGCATAGTAGAGCCTCAAAAAAGAACAGTACAGAGCTAGCATTTAACAAAATCCAACAGCCTAGAAATCCTATCTTTTTCTCAATGACAACATTAAAGAAGAAGGAAAACCAGGGTGTTTCCATGGAATTAATAACTGGATCACAAAGATTTCACTGACTGACTTCTAGATAGCAGATGAAGGGTCTGAAGCTGACACCCACCATGCTGAACCCACCACTGGGTTGTTTTATTCTAATAGAATAGATTCTAAAATTCTCTGCAGATTTTCTGGTTTCATTAACAGGAATTAATTGCTGTTCAATCTCAGCCCCTGCTATGGCACAACTTTTCAGGTATCAGAGGTATAGAAAATGACAGACATTTGTTTTAATGACAGGAAAGTGATACCAAGAAGTCATGTGGTGTTTCAGAAAATGCAGTTATTGTTCATGAATGAGTTTCAGGTTTTAATACTATTTTGAGCTGCCTGGAGTTATTCTGCTGAAGACTATTTGGCCCAAACAATCTGATAATTCAGATAAAACACAACAGTACTTTGTCAAGGTTAAAAAAAAAAAAAGGTCACACACTGAACTTGATACAAAACACCCAGAGCCAATGGATCTGTACATCATGCTACAGATAGCATAACCTGAGGTAAGGATCTGTTTCACAATTTCTTAGAGTCACGGAATCACACAAAGGCTTGGGTTGGAAGGGACCTTAAAGACCAACTAGTCTCACCCTCCTGCCATGCACAGGGACATCACACACTACATTTGTAGCTCATCAACTCATTGGACCAACTCACAAGAACAGCACAGCCCAAGGAGGCAAGTGTCAGAAACCTAAACACAAAATGGGATATTATAAGCAAGCACAGTTTTTATTCTGTTTCCTGTTTACTTAGATCGCCTCATATACGAATTTCATGAACATTTTATAACATTCATTTCTTAAACATATCAGTGCTACCCATTCCAGTTACAGCCTAGAATCAGTTAAAATTATATTAAAAAAATTCAAAATATTAGAAAACTATGTGAATATCCACTACAAAATACATGTAGCGGAGGAAAAAGGGATCACCCTGACTAGAATCTTAAATAATCATTAAGATTTGTCACTAAACACATATTTTGCTACCCAGCATATTTAATTTGACTAACCCTGCTTGGTTTTAATGAGCTTTCATAAGAGCATAGGGAAATTGAACTGTCACAATTCAGAGACATTTTTATTTCTTTGCTTGTGTGGTTGAAGTCCCTATTCTCAGCAGTGCTTTTGCTCTTTTATTTTTATATTTCCTGAATACTTCATCCTTTTAAAAGTAATCCATTTCTTTATCACCCCTTTTTGAGCTCAGGCATGCTGCAGACAGTTGAGTGACGAAGATGACGTGGATTGGAGGTGTTTAGCTTTGTAATTTCATCCTTGAATTTTGTGATTACTAACAGGACAACTTTTTTAATTTGCTCTTTTGTCTCGATTCCCCTGGCTGACAATCTGCTCTGTGAGCTAGGCTTTTTAATCAATCACCTAGATAATCAAATGTCACTGGCTATCTGCTCCATGTAATTACTTTTGCAATTAAAAATCAACCTCAAGTTGCCTCATCTAATTAGAGGGATGGGCAGATTTTCATCGAGATTGATTTTTTAATAAATATTGACTTAAAATGCCATAATCTCATCATATTCTTTCATTTTCTTTGTACCAAAAATCAAACAAATGGAAGAATTAACAAGCAGAAAGATTCATAGGACTTCAAAGGCTTTTGCTAGTTGAGACATACAAAATTGTGCTATACAGAAGCCTAGCTTATCTCAGTCTAATAACACTCAAAAGCTCCTACCTTTTATTAGAAAAAGAACAAAGCAGTTGCACCATTATATATTTCACTTTCTGAAGTATTCCAAATTAAATGAATAAACTCTATACTTATAATTATGTTATGACAAAAAATATTGCATAGGTTTTACTGAAGTACCATGTATTTCAAAAGTAATTCACTTCAAATAAATAATAATATTGAGAATTCCTGTTTCTCCAATACAACTACCAAGGTATGGTTTTATTTCTTTTTCCCTAAAGAGCAGTTAATTTGAGGATGCTTTTTATCCCTTTTCATCAGTAAGACTACAACATCCACTATTTTCCTGATCACCAGGAAAATAAGATAGCTGAGTAGAATATAGAAGCAATACCCTAGAAAGAGCTGAAAGATCCTACTTTTATACATAGGAAAGGAAAATATTTTTGAATCTATTAAAATATTGATAAGACAGCAAAGCAGTTTGGAAGGCATCACCAGGAATAGAGCCTACCTTCTTTTTCCTATTTCTGACATGGAGTTATTCTCTGCCTGACCTTGAACGCTGTGAACTCACTGAACCTCAGGAGGATGTTTCAACAGCAGCAGTAGCAGGTCCTGGTGGTGCCAAGACCAACACTGCACTTGAAGAGACTCAAGTCCTTGTGCCTGCAGGAGCCATAACCTCCCTGGGGCTCCTGAGGTGTTAGAGCAGCACATCTCTCCTGCAGCTGCAGAGCCAGGCAGATTCCCAATCCCTTAATTCCTTCCCACCCCCTGTGGGAACTGTTAGTACTTAGGGCAGACCCTTTTGTCAAAGGGATACAGAAATTTTGCCTGTCTTGTTATCACTGTGCTTGGTGTTGCTTTTTGACACTTCTCTGGAACACACCCAACCTTGTTTAAGTATACAAAGATACAGATGGCAAGACAAAACTGCACAGTGACTCATCCATGAACACAGGAGAAAATTTGTGTCTGTCAACAGTAGATGAATGTTCCATCTTATTTGCTAAAAGAAGCCAGTTTGCTTAATAGTGGTTGATGACCCCAAGATAAGCTCTTTAATGTATATATGTACCTCAGTCATCCAGATCTCTACAAAGCAGTTATTATAGTTTTAAATGAATGAACAAACTCTGAATGTGCTATCCCATTCAGATTATAATGATGGAACAGGATACCACAATTACAGCTGCTGGAGGAGTATGCTCTGCTTTATACTGCAGCCAGGTCCAGAATATGGTATTTCCACTGGAAACATCAGCAGGTAAAGAGTGCTTCACAATACTTGTTGAGATATTCATTAACCTCTGATTTGCTACCAATAAGAATATATAATTTCAACAGGCATACAAGGTATTTTTCACTGTGGTACAGGGGTCTGAACTACAATACTTTTCTCAAGTGAAACACTCAGGTCCTTGTTCTCTCCTGATGAGAGTGGGCTACCCTAAACCAAGAGAACAATAACCACCAGATTCTGAAGGGGATAAAAGGAGAGGAAAGAATATCATCCAGTCCTTTTTAGATTAACTACATGAAGTCCCTATTCCAGCAGTGCTACCAGTCTGGTAACAATATCACAGGCACTTCACAGTGAGTAACAACGCTGTGGTTGTGTCAAGCAAAATAGCACTGGCTGCCCATACATTGCCAATACATTTACTTTTGTTGGCTGCAAAGCAAAAACGAAAGTAATTACATCTGGGGAAAAAAATAACTCTGCTCAATGTCCCGAATCACGGTATTCTGAGCATGTGCTAGCCAAACCAGCCCCTGTCAGTGGTCTGGAATCTTTGCTCTGGATCAGCCACCTTGACATCATTTCCCAGCCCTTCTGTTTAGAGCTCAGAAAAGCAGATGTACGTGGCACCTCTTGTCTTAGCAGTCACTGAATGCCACCCTGCAGAGGCCTGAGGAAGAGGCTGGAAAGGGCTGTGGACAGAGGAAGAGGTGTTTCAGGAGATCTGCAAGCCATTTGGTTCTCTGTTTATTTGGGGAAAGGAATGCAGACACTAATCAGGCTCTTGGGTTCAGCAGCAGATGTGAAAGTTGCATGCAAATATGCCTTCTCTCCCCCTTGCTAGCAGTACACATCCTCCACACAAAGGCCATCCATATTTACAAAGACTGCATTAGGCCTGGAATTTACATCCTCAGAAAGGATGGGCTGAATAAGGGCTGTGCACTCTTGATGAGAGGTGCTTCAGGACAAGAGCCTCCTGCACTATTTCAAGTCTCAAAGCACGTGGCTTGTTCATTTTTTGGGGTTATTTGTTTGTTTGAAGAGGGGAATCTTGCTAACTTCTTTAATTTCAGTTTGAAAACAGAATCAAAACTGTAGTTTCACACATGTCCCCTGACTCCCTCTGTGGAAGCAGTGCAGATCTGACCCTGTAAACATCTGAGGTTCTAACTGTGTGCAGGAAGGACCTAATCAGAAGGAAACTTTTTGAATCATCCAGGACAACAAGTCTTACAGAAACAAGATAAATGCAATTTCCTAGAAGACTTTTCAAGTGCCTTCTCTTGTGTATCAATATTCTATCCTTTCTCAAAAGTAGTATCAAATATAGAGTAACATTCAGGTGCATCTGAAACAGATTACATAGGTCCCTCTTCTAGGGTGGCAGAATTTAGAACCAAGGGTTCAATTTTTTCCTAAATCCCTAAGCGGGGAAACATTCTGAAAAGAGACCTGCAGTAGATAAGGACATCCAGTCCTGTCAGATGTGACTGAGTCAGCTTTTAAACTGAAGTTCCAGCTAAACCTACAGGTAAGAAGTTGCATCCTTAGGTAATTTGTCCAGACAGCACATAACTTTACTACAATTATACACCTCTATCCTGGCACAGCATTCCCACACTCTGTGGAGACAAGCTTTGCTGCTAGCAAGTGTGCATTCAATATCCTCACCCTGAAAGTAAATTCTATGGCATTTCTTAAATGCATAGAAGCAATTCAGATGGCTCTTCTGGAATTAATTCACTGGAATTTGCCTAATGATTTGAAAAGATTCTTTAGAACAAAGATTTAAGAGTTGCCAGCATCGATTTTTATCTCTAGCAGTGAAGTCCTTGACAAGTTCTTAGCAGCATACCTTCTTGGTATACTTCAGAGCATTCAGTGTCTCAATAAAATCATTATTATAATGTGGTATGTAAAGTACTTACTCTTCTTGCACTTGGAAATAATGCTATAATTTTTCTCAACAAGACAGACTACTAATTTAATAAATTTATGGTAAAATAGAAAAGGAAGATTAAGAATTGTTTTACATTCTGTGGTATAAGATTCCTAGTTATATTAGCATTTTGAGAAGGATTTATTTGGAGATTGAGGATTAATTCCCATGAAATCATTATACAAATTTCAAAATGTCAACTACTTTGATAGAGCTTATGATTTTATCTTCTTATTTTGACAGGCAACTGTGTAAAACAACTTCTGTGTAGAAGCAGCACAGGAATAAAGCAAGGGTAGGATAAATAAAGACAGAATGATCCTCACAGGTTTTCCGATCAGCTGTCTTTTTATTCTGATTGCTTGTAGGACAGAGCAGTAATAGACATTTTCCTTTGCACAAAATAATAAGAGCAGTACTTATCGCTTGTTGCCTACAGCTAGTGGCAAAAGGAAATTAGAAAAGTCCAATGAGGCTGAGTAGTAATTAATCATCATACAGTGGTGCCTGTCAAATCAGAGGGGTCTTTCCAGCTGATAATGCTGCCCAGCACAATTTAGACTGATAGAAATTAGAATTCTTTTTCCTCTGGCAAACACCAAAAATACTAGAGTTAGCACAAATGTGGCCAACTGCTCACTTCAATGACTGCCTGACCCATTTACAGCCAACGTCTGCATCGAGTTTAGCTCAACACAGATTTGAAGGAACATCACTTATTCCTCACAGCAAAAAATAAGAGTATCATTCACAACTGCTCTGCCTATAGTGGTTAAACAGCACTAAACTGCTGGTTGATCATTATTTTTTTTTAATGCAAACATTTCAGTCTTGGCAAAAAGAGAAAGGAGAAAAATTCTTTTATTCAAACTTATTGCTTTTCTCCAGTTCACAAGAAGGAAACGACAAAGCTCATACAGACAACTCAAACTCTTTTAAGGTGAAATAAATAAAAGAGTCAAGAGTGTCCCCTTCTCTCACTGATGGGCAGCCTCAGCACAGTCATTAGGGGGATTGGGGCTGATTTTTGGCCGATGCAGCCAGAGCAGTTTTGCTGCTGGCTTTCACAGACACCTTGTTAAGTCCTGGTGAGACGAGCCCTGACCTGGAGCTGCCCAGGCACGGATGGGGCTGAGCAGAGATCTGGGAGGTGCTGCTGTGGGGCCCTTGCTCTGTGGAGGCCCATGAGAAAACAAACCTAAAGAAAGGCCTCCAGGAATGAAATGCCAAAGAAAATGAATAAAACTCGGTCACAGAATGTTAAGACCCAAATATTTCTGCTGTGGCTCTCTTAAAACCAAGCACATTAATGTGATGAAATAAATCCAAGGCAGGATAGAGGACAAGGGCTATCCACTCAAGGAAAAGTCCACCTCTTACATTGCATATGAGCATATGCTGCCATAAAAATACCAGTATAGCACAGTGACAGAAGCCAGCAGGCTTTGTTAGCTAAAACTGTGTGTTATGCTGCTATAGCCAGAGCAGGCAAAAAGTTTTACATGCACACAAAGAAGGGCCCAATATATTAGGGTTTGCATTTGAATAATATGGCTGTATTTCTTCCTTTTCTTCATGGAAGGAAGGGATTCCATATTGTCACAGAAAGTGTGCATGCATGGGTACCTCTCTGACAAACTGGCTTTGTGAACATAAAGGCTCCATAAATCTGATTCTGTGTATCTCAACTTTGGGGAAGCAGAGGAGAGCACAGTGCGTGCAGATAACAAAATTAACATCTGAAAAACACTTTGTTTTCCTTTCATCTGAGGTATAACACAGATTCATTAGGAGATCTGCATGCTTCTGTACCTTTCCCCTTAATATTAGAATGAATGAGTGCTATTTACATATGTCATTAGTGGGAAAATCCCCCACAGAGGAGCGTACTGAATCCTAATTTGCACTGAATAAAGTGCTTTATGATGTAAGACTGTCAGGCACCCCCAGGTCGGTGCAAATGAATGTTTAATCATCACAAAGAGTTAGACATGACATAGTGCAAAATACGTCAGGCAGAATCGCAGCCAATATGAACTTCCAATGCTCAATGACTCTTTGATCAGTATAATCAAAATGCATCTCAGCAACTGAAATGCTGAAAAAGTAACAAAATGCTGTCTTGTGATCGTGGAAATTAAACTTATTTCAAACACTAACACTTAGGGAGAGCATGCATGACTTGGTGAGTAAATGCAACAAGTCTGGAGGTAATAATGGCAGCATTTCACATTTTCCCACTGTGATTAAATGGACCGTGTCCCACAGTGTGGGTGGGGATTTATAAAGAGAGTTACAAACCCTAGAGAGGCAGCACCCCCACCCAATCCTTTTCCTAAAGGTTTGCCATCTCTGGAACTACAGACCTGCTGGCACAGCCATGCGTTAAGCAATCGAAACAACAGCATGAGCTCAGCACACTCTTGACTAATACTCTCATTGATAATTTTTCCCCTTGGTATTTTGCTTCTGTATACATAGAGCTATTATAGGGTCCCTCCTGTGACCCTCATCAAATTCTGTGACCTGTGTAATACAGGAAATCAGGCTACAGGGCTTACAGTTGCTGTTGACACATAAACAGCAGAATCCCCTTACATGGCAGATAACAGCCATGCTATATCATCAACAGTAGCCTTGACAACAGATAAATTTAACACGAAAACATTAATTTTTCCTATGAAAAATTCATTGTTAAGGAAAATATGCAAAGAAAGCCATGGCAGATATTTTATCTTCCTTACAGAGAAAGCTTAGTGGTACCAAAAGATAATTAAAATAAAACCAAAACAACAAAACACCACCAAAAAAACTAAACCAACCAAGCAAAAAAAAAAAAAAACAAACCCAAAAACAAACAAAACCCAGAAAAACCACCCAAAACATCCCAAAACCCCAAAAAATAAAGCCAAAACCAAAAACAAAAAAAAAAAAAAACCCTAGTGAAATAATTTTGTTTTGTGGAGACCTGATTCTATAACAGTTGTGTTTCCTAATTTTTTTTTTCAATTGTTTGTGATTCTGCACGGTCTGAAGTGAATTACCAAGCTCTTGTTCATTCCACTGGTACAAGATCAGGACTATTATTCAAAATTTACCCCTGTGAAAAAGTCCAGGCCCATCTGTCACAGAGGTGGTCATCCACAGATGTCAGAGTCAGCAGAAGATGACCTGCACTCCCTCTGAACTCCCAGCTAGTGATTTTGTCTTTGAATAATAAAAATTTTCAATATTGAAAGAATTATCTCAGATTTCATTATTTACATAAATCTGGGAAATAGCCACACACAGACTTTTATGTGTAAGACATTGGAGCAAAAACCTGTAGAAACAGATTAGTGTTTTTACACAAGATGCACAAAAATTCCTCAGTCAATCAAAGTTGAGGAAAGAGGACCTCAGCCATTATTCAGTAATTGCATAGATGATAAAAACTCTGAAAGACGCAGCAGAATGTCCTTATGAAAGAAACAACAGAGTGTTTACAGAAAAGTCTTGGAAAGGAAAAACATTTAAACAGCCTAAGAATTTGAATAGGGATGTGAGAAGTTATTTAGGCCACCAGAAGAGAAACTGCATATAAACCAAACACATTCATTCTTTCCCCTGCTCTTCCTAAATTAAGTATGCCCTTAAATCCCAGGGAAGGCATTTCCAAGGCAGGGTTGTATAGAAATAGATGCCCTAGACTGATAATACACCCTACTCATAAGTTACATACTGGCTTAGCTGTGAAGCAAAGTAGACTTCATGCTGCTCTTGACCATTCTGTCACTGTAAGTATTCATGTATTTAAAATCAAGCCCACACAAGCGTTTTGCTGAACTGGAGCTTTACAGCAACTTAGGATCAAAGTTTGAGTGTCATGAAAGCACATGGCTTCTCTTCCAGAGGGCAGTAGCTTAAAATACTTGCAGTTTAATGCTAAGAAAATTTAATGGAATCCTGGAAGGGAAAATAGATCCCCTCAGCAAATGTAAGGTTTGACTCCTGCCTTGTCCTTCACATGTCTCCCAACTCCCTCCACTCCTTTCTTTGTAAGCTCTGCTGTGGTGGTCAGCATGACACAGGCAATACAGTGAGACACTTTGCTCATAACAAATCCGTCCAGAAGAATTCCCTCTCCTTGTGGATAAAACATGAGAAGCTGTTATCCTTCATTACTGTCTCCTAGTCTGATGCTGCAGAGCTGGGTGCTCAGGAGCTGGTGCTCAGAGCAGCAGCAGGGCACTGTCAGTGCAAGGCACAGACACAAGAGTTTGATAGTCTCCTGCCGTGTCTGCCCGAGGACACTCCCTGGTGAAGGCAACATGCAGGAAAGACAGCTTCCTCCCTGCTCAAACATATCCTTTGAGCTTTGATTCCACGCTGTTTCAAGCAATATGGCATGACAAGGGATCCTTATTAACATCTTTGGAAGTCAAAATCTCATAAATCATTAGGTGATCTGTTACTGCCTTACACTCATCCTTTGCAGGTGTCACACAAGAATCAACAACTCAAACTTCCCAATTTAACGATACTGCTCGCTCCACCAGGCCTAGCTGGCTAAAATGAAAAGTGAGAGAGAGAAAGGCTGAAAGAGGCAAGAAAGTAAAACAAAACACACTTTTTTTTCTCATTAGGAAGCCATATAATGTTAAAGTAGGCAGCATCTGAAAGCATACATTTATAATGATCCAGTCTACATGAATACCATCTTTCCTTCAGGATACTGTGAGCCAGTTCTCTTGTATTCAACCCTACATTTACATATAGATTGAACCTTTCTAGAAAGCAATTTTACGCATTTTGTCTTAATATTTTTCTCATTAGCATTGCACATAGATTAGACTTCTTGAGAAGAGACATACCTGGATATCATTGGCATTATTTCTAGAGATCGTGTTTGCTTTTGAAGAAAAATATGTAATAAAAGACTAATAAACACAAGGCTGGTCACAAGTGAATTTTCAAGAATTAGATTAAAAAAAACACAGAAATTGCTCTGGTGCTCTTAAAACAAACACTTCCTTAATTATCTCCTCTGGTGAGAAGTAACAATAGAAGAAAAACAACAGCAAAATTGCCTGTAAAACAAACTTCTCTCACAGGGCTTAGTACTCCAGCAAGGATCATTAGTCCTAATCAATCAGAGCATTTAATCATATGCTTAAGTTTAGGCTTACAGATAAGCATATGTATGGTCAGATAAGACTAGGTATTGTGCTGAACTGGGGCTGAAGTACTCAGCATCCAGCAGGATTACCCTGCACTGCTGAAATCTAAATTTTCTTCATGTCTTATTTGCAGACTGGGTGTAGGATTCAAATTAGAGGAAGGATTAAGGAAAAAAAAAGTCCTCATGATAGCAGGGCCAGGCTAAGCAAACATTTCATATACACACCAGGAGAAAGATGAAAGGAAAGCAGCTGCCCTTCCACGGTCAGAAATTCTTATCTGTTGACCGAACCTTTGTTAGTTTGAGAAAGCACAAGTGGTCTGCATTGGCGGAAGGTTCAAAGCAATTTTTTTTAATAGATAATGCAATCAAAAGTCTGTCTGTGGAAATATTTAGAGGAACAAGATATCTCTTTAACCCCTCTACACCTGAGACCTTTGTCAAAGACTTTAAGAGGTGCCTTACACTTGTTTATGTTTTTTATCTTTAATAGGCTTCTGCAGTTTTCAAAGATTAACGTCTTGTGAGCTCCTTTGAGCAAAAAAAATATATTCTGTAACTTTTAGCCAGTACTTCTCTATTGCCTTCTTCAAAGGAGTTGCATATGAAGGTAAACTACCAAATTAAAAACCAACACGCAAACCACAAGTCAGCTGTGGTTGTTGTTGAGGAACATGAGGTTCTGGTCTGCCTGTAGCTGGTGCACATTCAAAACAAAAAATTAATTAACCCAGGCAACTTACTAGAGATAAGGTAAAATGTTCAACACCTTTAAATGCCAATTTGAGAATGGAAAACAGTGTTCTGTCTGGTATAATTATCTCAATATTTACATCTTCTTAGAAAGAATGGTGAAGTAAACAGGAACTTCAGAGAAGAATTCCCCTGTACAAATTTTAACATTCTGGCAAGAGTGGATGATTTCTGAGATTAAATCATGCAGAACAGACTCTTGCAAGTTCCCAGGATAAAAACCAATGGAATAGGATTAATATCTTCTGTGTAGACTTATATCAGAGGAATTTGGGTACAGAATAGTCAACTGCCATCTCTTTAGTCTTATATTTACAGTACTGGAAGGGTTCCAGAAAAAATAAATTCAGTTCCTGGGTTTGCCACTTCATCTCCCTACTTACAGGCAGGGGCAGTGCTACGTGCCTTTCTTAAGAAGTGGCTCAAATGACAAAGAGCAGTAAATGTTATTATTCCATTCCAGCTCTACTACTGCCTTTCATTCATTAACTGCTCCTGTTATTGACTGTCATCCTACTCTTTTTTTTTTCCTTTTAACCAAAGATACTCCAAATGCACTGCTTATACTATATATGCTGCTTTTTGACAGACCATGCTTTTGTTTTTGTTTCTAATTAATCACTAGACAGGTGTATTTGTTGTCACTGATCCACTCAATACATTCAAAATACCTGCCCAAGTTTTCTAAGCTATTTGCAGCAAAAGTAACTAATCTTTTCCCATAGCTTATAATCTTTTGGAAGGAAGTGATGTCATACCAGTTATCCTTCTGCCTTTTGTAATGTCCTTGCTGGCTCAAAATATATAGCTTCTCAGTGCTTTATATCTTCACTCCTGAAGCCAAAATTTGCTCTGCTACAAGCAAGTACCATTCCTCTGAATCCATTTAAGCCAAGACTGAGTTTAGCCCCTATGCCAATAAAATTTCCATTTGTATTAAAATTGTCTACTGCTTTGGAAAGACATGTGAGTTGGAATTACTTAGATTTCTGTGGGTATTTCTTCTCTGATTGGGCCCTCAGGCCAGATTCACCCAGACACCAATACAGTCAGGATCAAGCTGCTTGTGCATTTACTATCTGAGGCTGGACTTAGCCAGGACTTCCAAAGCTTCTTAGCTGCTGAGAATGGCTGAGGCTATTTTCAGGCAACTGCTGTGGCCACGCTAGTGCACAGAACAAGTCAGAGGCTCTGGCACCAAGACTGTTTCTCCCTGAGCCCCTGGGCCCTTACACAATGGCTGTGCTTGCCTCAGAAGCCAGGCAGAGCAGGGCTGACTTTCCCCCTTACATCAGAGGATGGCAAAAAAATCCCAGGGAAAAACATTTCATTATTCCATCAGTTTTAGTAGCCTGCTCAGTGCTAGGCAAGGTTCATTTATTTAGAAGCTGGGGAACAGCTGACAACTTTCTAAAGGCTTCTTCATGCATCTCTCACTCTTGTCCCAGTATTACCCAGTGTGACCCAAGACAGAGCCAGTCTGGAGGGAAGTCCTTTTAAATGAAACCTCCTTTCCTGAAGACAGATTAGTTACCTACAGAACATGCAGATGTGTCTCTGTGCTTCACCAAACCCACTATTCATCCATCTCACTGCAAGGACTCACCATGGTGGGGGGATTAATGTCAGTTAGTCCCAGATGGAATTTTTAGTTTTAGTCATTTTATTGAAAACCAAGAAGCTTCCTGCTGTCCCCTGCAGCCCACTGTGGGAGCACTTTCAATCACCACGTGTACTTTTGGTAAGCTGGAGCTGGATGCTGCAGCAGTGAACAGGCCAGAGCAGAGATGCTGCTGGAATTGTGGGAAAGAAGAGGTAGAGAAGGAGCAGGAAGGTGAAGTTTATAATTCAGCAGCAACCACGGGAAAAAGTTAGTG
The DNA here is from genome assembly GCF_051311805.1 of Agelaius phoeniceus. Classification (NCBI taxonomy): domain Eukaryota; kingdom Metazoa; phylum Chordata; class Aves; order Passeriformes; family Icteridae; genus Agelaius; species Agelaius phoeniceus. Next base: position 12,056,907 of record NC_135276.1, read on the forward strand.
TGACAGATTTATAGATTTAATGAAAAAGAGACTATGAAACAGTAACAAAAAATACAACTAAATAGACAGGTATGTAGGATTTTTTTCATTTAGGTAGGTTTAACAAAATGCTTAGACTAACATGATTCTTTTGTTAAACTGGATAATATTTTTGAGAAACAGCATTACAAAAGGTTAAACATAGAACAGATGTAAGTTATAAAATACAAGCTGATCAAAGCTCAGATTTTGAGACAGATATGTTAGCAAATGATGATAAATCAGTCCCACTAGAATTGTAAGAAGCAGACAAATGTAACTCTGCAGGACTGAAAGTCGGGAGTTGAAAAGAGGGAAGAGAAAAAAAAAAGAGTGGAAACAAATGTTTAAGTTAATTCTAAACAACTTGTACAGAACATTACTGACTATATTCTGTGAGAAGGGAATAATATCTACTGACATGCACCCAGTTTGATTTCAGAATAGGACTCAAATGCTTTAAACTCTTAATATTGGCTTAATGTATACAACAGTCTATTCATTTCCTATTTAGTAGCTGCTTTTCTCAAAAGTTTTCAAATATCAAGATCTGCACTGCCATGGTCAAAGCTATAAAAGAGGCAGAAAATGTTATAACAAAGGTATGTGCTAGAAAGCTGATCTTCAGCTACCTTGCCTATATACTTATTTATTTAAAAAAAAAGAAACTAAAAAGTTATTAACACATCTAAGTTAGGACAAAATATATAGACATACAGACATTTGAATGAAAGCTGAAGTTTCAATTTCTTTTCCTTTTGTAGGTAAATAAATAAAGCACAGTGAGAAGCACACTATTTACCAAGACCTAAGTGAAACAAAAAACATTTGAAAGACCAAGAAAAAGGAGGTAATTGTTAGGACTGTCAGCAGGGGACCGCTGTGATAATTTGATCTGAACTCTGCTAACAAATCACTGCACCATTCTTTTTACTTTAGTATCTGTTTATGCTTCTACAAATTGAAACCCCACTGGCAATGCACTGGAGAACAGAGCTCAGCACAATAACACATCAGCCTGGCGATTAGTTCAAGGTGGGGAAGGATTAGCTGACCATCCCAAACCTACAGTCCTCCTCGATATTTTGTCTTTCCTGCTGAGGTAAAAGGGTGCAGACATATGTAAGTAATAAACTAACAGGCTTCCATCCACTTGAGGTTGAGTGGAAGGAATGCAGAACAAAACTATAAAAAAAATAATAGACAAAGGGGCAGTGAAGACTTGGGGGAACTCAATACCACATCTGCTAAGCTATGCTGGGATGTAGCACCAGGATGCCCATAAGTTTTTAAAGATATAACTATGCCTTTTTGTGATCTTGCAGCACACTGTTATGGCCTGAGTATGCCAACATTTAGACCTGACACAAGATCAAAAGGCTGATAAATGAGAGGAAAGGGGATGTTTGACCCACTAGACCATATTCTACAAGAATTCAAGGCTTTTTAAAGCAATAAAAAAAGTAATACATTACTGCACCTTGAATATATTGTGACATTCTTTTCTAAGAAAACCCCCTAATATCTAGGTTCATATACTTTTATGCACATATATAAATTCATACATTCATATGTATGAATACATATGTTCATGTTTATTTACATAAACATATTTTACATTATAACAAGCTTCTGAAAACTAAATTTCTGATGAAAGTTATATTAAAACCCTTTGGAAGTTAACTTAATTTGGGGTGCAGTTATTTATGGGTCCAATTTATTACTAACAAAAATGTAACAAGCAACAAAAAAGGAGGGAAGTCCAGCAGGGAATTTGTAGTTAAATAAACAAAAAGAGGTTGGCTTTTCTATTTTAGCTAGCCTGTGATATGCACTAAATTTCTGCCACTGCTGAATTCAACATGAATTTTATGATCTAAGCAAAAGCAATGTGAGTTTGTTCATTTATTTCACCAGTCAGGATGCCAGCCTTGTCATTTCATTTCATTTCATCAAACTTCCAGGAAAGAGTTCTGAACTCTAACCTAACCCAACCTACAGGCTATAAGCAGCAATAACCATTATTACACATCCAAATCAGTAGCTTTGAAATTTATATTTAATGAAGAAGTACCAATCCCAAATGCTACACATTCAAAAACTTTCTGGAATATTTCTCCTCAGTGTCACATTAGGGGTTGGCATTTCCTATTTTTAAGGGAACAGATGCAGCCTAACCCCTAAGAATGGAGCTGTGCTGTGATCTACCATGAGTAGGGGGTGAGGAGCCACCAGGTCCCAAACGGTGCAGGGAACCATGCAGGGCCATCAGAGATATCAGAGTCACCCTGCCAGAGTGACAGCCCCCCTGCAGATCTCCAGGATGCAAGAAATCACACCTGCTCTGCTGACAGTCCTTGTATCTCTCTTCCTCATGCCACTGAACCGTTTGGAAGGGGAGCACAGGGTGGAAGTGGTTTCCTTGTGCCCAGCCCCTCTCAATGACTTTGAGGGAGTGTGTAGTCTCCAGAGGAGGAATTCAGTATCAGCAGTTCCTGTGCTAATCTCTTCTAAGAGCTTTAGGTGCTCAGCACTTTTGGAAATCAAGTTAATAACTATTAATGACTTAGAAGGATGAGAACTGAGTTTTCATGGTACTCCTTATTCAAGCATTTTTCACATCAAATTCAAGTGGAAATCCAGCCTTGTTAAGAGAGAGGATTGCTGAAAAGGATCCAACATCAAAAAAACCTGAGCAACACAATTAAATTAAATTTGTATGAAAAAGTGATGAGATGTTCTGATTCTCCTGAGGATTCAGAAACATTCTCTTCAAAAATAAGAGTTGTATAAATGTATTAGGGCATGAGGAGCAGCCTATAAAAAGTTAAATGATACTAAAGGAGGCTGAGAAACTATTTACCTCTTAAGTCCATCAGTAAGGAAGAAGCTTCCAATGTCCTTAGCTTTCAAAACCCATCAATTGCATTGTCTAGTATTGGGGTATTGGCACTATTTAAAATTAAGTAGCTCAGATAAGAGTTGCTGTATTGCAGAACTCACCTCAAGCTGACCACCTGCCTATTTCCCCAGCTTCCAGGCTACTGCAGCTACTCTGCTGCTGACACCCGGGTTTGTCTGGTACAGAAGGCAGAGTGAGTGTGTCTGTGTAATCACAAGGCTGTGCCCACCAGCCTGTAAATCACTGTGCAAGAAATGCATTATCAGCGTGTGACACTCCATGCCTGCTGTACAGCCAGGGAATTCCCCACTTTGGGATGCTCTTTTCCATCTTGAGCTGTTCTCCTGCCTGGCTCAGTCCCACCTGCCAGCCAGGATGGATGCTGCAGCACAGGCTGCTGGTGTCTGGGAGCACTGAAGGCAGGCAGGCATGTCACAAGACACACTCAGAATCAATTTTTAGAAGCAGGTAAAAATAGCAGATTTTTATTCTCTACAAAAAAGAGCAGGCAGGAGAGAAGCCTCTTTGTAGACAGATCTGGGTAAATTTGCATCTTGTCAGATGCACAAAACAATTAGTTGAAAAAGCGCAGAGAGCACCTACAGATTGTAGGCAATGTTATTTCTACATCTGCAGAACAAAGATCAAAGCAGTCAATAATAAACTTCAGAAGACCTGAGGAATTACTTTGCAACGATTCAACTTTTTCCATCAAACCATCCCCCAAACCATCAATAAATGTTAGGAGTCACCTGTTTATATCAAAGGAGCAGGGCCGAGCACTGAAGCCAGGATTCTTCCACAATTACAAATGTATCAGCTGTCAGAGTAAGTGAATCTCTAGTACAAACATAGCAGCACCTATATAAAGCTTTGTATTTTAACATGAAAAGGAAATCACTGCCAGGAATGTTAATACAAGTGAATTCTGAGCAAACAGGTTATTTATTCTATTAGTACCAGAAACCTTCCTATCAAATAAATGTATGACATAGTTAGAGACAATCTTTCTTCCTTGGGGAGATTTGATTTTACTTATTTTTAAAGGGACAGAGCTGACTTTATTATTCTTAGCTTTAAAACTCTAGTGTCTGCTTTGTTTTGCTGTCAGATTTTAAATTATTGGTTTTAACAAAGTTTTTTTTTTCATTAAGACTACTGAGGTTTACATATACAAATAAAATTAATCTTATTGATTACTGGCTTTTTCATGGTAAAAATGTATATCTGAAAGTGCTAAGACACAGGAAATAGAGGGACAGAACTGCTGTGGTGAGTTTTCTGTAATAAGAAAACAAAGCAGCCAAACTCTGACAACATCCATTGTCCTCACCGTCTGGAGTACACCCACATGATGGACAGACTGCTCACCCCAGCCACCTCTGGGGACAGATGGCTTCGTTCTGGACCCAGCAGAATGTCCATAAAATTAACATTGACTACATGTTCCCTGGTAAACAAATGTGGTTTGATTGATGAAGGAAAACTGCAAGAAATCCTGCAAAATACTCTTTCAAAGTCAGAAAAGCCTCTCTGCATTTTCAACTTCCTGCCCACCAGTCTAGAGCAGCCAAATGATTTAATAAATATATTTTAATGCAATCTTAAGTGACGTGGTTACATTAAAATCCAGTTATTAAACAACAGAGTCGTTGTATTCCAAGGGAATGCAGTACAGATTTTAACTGATGTGAAAACACACAGATTTTGTTTAATAGCCTCTTAATCCTGCCAATTTTACTAATAAGATTACTGTCTAAAAGGCAGCTAAATAAACTCTGCTGTTGACACTTTAAACAAAACAAAAAACACACCCACCTACCCCCTGAAAAGCGCAATTTCTCCTGAAACATTCTTTTCCTCTATTATGGCCCCAATCCAGCAATGGGACTACTTATGTGCTTAAAGTTAATCGAGTGCTTAAGTGCTTTGCTGGACTCAAGCCTGCAATAACATAAATCTGAGTGGACAAATTATCATTATGCATAAGAAACCTGTAACAAAATGAAAATAATTAAACAACTGAAGCTGTTTGTAGAGATACTTAAGTGCTGAAGGATGATGTAAAGTATGTGTGCATTTTGCACATCCCAGTTTTGCCATTTTATTTTGAAGAACACATGCTTTTCACTGTTTTGACTGAACTTTCAGCTACAATCTTAGCAAGGGAAGTGAACCCTTCTGCCAGCTCTGTATTCTGATAGGCATCAAAATCTGACTGGACAGACACTGAATATTACTGGGCTAAGGATGGGTCTGTGGGAAAATGATTTGCAACAGTAGGTTTTCACTACAGAGTGAGCAGCATCGGAATGGTAGAAGGAAATTATGAAAGAAAGTGAAATGGGAAATTAAAATATCAAAGTAAGGGGGAAATGGGATTTAATGGAGCATTTTTTACATTTCATCTTTTGGGTATTATCTGAAAATATTTGGACTTCCTTCCCCCCATCAGCCAGGCCTCCTCTTGAGCCTTAATTTTCATTTAGTTTTTATCTCTGTCACACAGTCTGCCTTTATATAGTCTCCTTGCTCCTGCTCTAAGAACATTCAGGCTAATTTCCTTTTCCCTTAGCCATTTATCTTTCCTACACCCATTCAAGTCTATGGATGCATGCATCTCGAAGGAGAAAAAAAAGCTGACTGTGTATGTCATAAATGTGACCAGGAATCAAAAATAGCTTGGGGATTAAAATCCATCAAAACTGCACTGTCCAAAGCAAAGCATCCTGGCTGTCTAGACAAGTAAATGAAAAAGGAGAGCTACATTCTGCAGGAGTGTTTTCCCCAAACTCTTTGTCATTGTATAAAATTTCTTTTCTTTCATGAAAGCTCCACCTTCAGCAGAACATTCTCCAAGACCTTTAGGTAGCATATGAGCAACAAGGGGAGCCAGCACAGGGACCCTTCAGGCTCTGGTCAGTTTGAAAGGCTGCAGTCCAGGTGAGTGTTTGACCCTCTGTTGGTCAAATGCAATGTTCCCAAAATTCACACAATACCCTGTCAGGGCATGCACAGCAGCCATCTTGCAGCTCTTCCAGCTGGGCAGCTGGATGTTCAGAAAAGTCAGCAGGTTTTACTGCCAAAATGTGTCAGCTTTGGAAAGCAATGTGAAAGCAAAAATCCACACGGGTCATTCCAGCATGGAGGAATGCTAGCAACCACCTCAAAAGCTTTCTGAGGAACTCAAACTTTCTGTGAATCTTCCTAACACAGGGACTGCTTCTCCATCACTCCCCCTTGCCATGGGGCACGTCTCCAGTTAAACAAGACACAAGAGCTTTTCCTCTCCTGCTGCTGTCTCTCATTCCCCTGTGAGGAGATAAGACAACTGGCATGCGAGGCAGCTACACCACCACCAACAGCTTCTGGCCATCAGAGTCTCCTTGACAAGGGGAATGCTCCCGTCCAGACCTCTGCTGGCTTTGCAAAATGAGCGTGGTGGGCTGGAAAATCTGGTCATGTGTATTGATTTCTGGCTTCTATTACAAATGCACTCGCTGTGCCTTGTTCTGGGGCCCTGGCTTTTCTCCAGCTTGGAACTGTCAAGATTAGCTATGGAGTATTTTCATTCAACTTTCTAAACATATAACTTTGTTGAAATCATCTTTTCTGTGTATGTGTGTGTGAGAAATGGATTTTCAAGGAGATCTATGAAAAATGATGGTACCCTCACAGTGTTAATGCAAGTGAAGTTTTCAACGACTGAGAACCATTTGGTTACAGTGAACAAAAATGTCTCTTTTTTTGCCCCCACAAATTGACTCTGCCATCATAAATCAGATCAAGTAGATGTGCTTTGAAAAATGAAAGGAACTTTAAGAATAAGAATTAAATACTGGAGTAAATTTCATAAAATTGCCATTACCCTAAATGAAATTCCCTGATTTTCAAGCAGATACCCCATTATTGCCCCTTTAGGACCAAGATATGGACAACAGATATGGATCTTAGGGTGCATTAAGAACTACTCATCTAATATCAATATGGCTGCTGTCAACTCAAAAAGCATGAAGGATCAAAAGTAACTATAAACTGTGGAGCAGGAAAAGAGGCTGAAGGGGACAAGGTGGCAGCCAAGCCATGCTGAACAGAGAGCTGAAGACAGACACAAAAGTGCCAGTAGAAAATGAGAGTGAAAGTGTAATGGCTGGAAAAAATACCCTAATTGCTCCTTAGTCTATGATGAACATGCCAATCTGCAAACCCTTTCCTGGGCATAATATTTCCTTCTACATCTTCTTTGGCAGCACAGCTGTTTAAAGTTCTTCTCTTCATGTGCCTGCTCACTCTCACACATCCTCTGCAGCACTGCCTGCTCAGTTGAGTTATTGGTCTGAGTGTGCTCTGCAAGATCATGGATGTGATCTGAACAAAAAAAACCCTTCACCCCTCCAAAACAGATACTCAGGAGAAAGCAACAAGTGAGAAAAACCCAGAATGTCAAATTTTATACTTTGAAATTGTAAAATACTCCCAAAAGGTTTGGTTTGTTAGGAAGTGCTTTAGATTAGCAGACACAATTCATTTATGTTTGGCAGCATTAACTAATTACTGTCTGCAGACTGGCAGCACAGATGCAGCTCCTGCTAAGACCAGCACCACAAAGCATGTTAAGCAAGCAACAGCATAATAGAAAGCACAGCTCCATGGAAAATGTACATTGACAAACTTTCAGTGCTTTTAATTGTGCACTTTTTAATTGGTATTATTCCTAACAAGAAAAAAGACTATCCTCAGGAGGCTGCAGAATTATATTTGCCTGAAAGCTTATTCTTTAAATAAAAATGGCTGTTCATAGAAAGTCTATTAGTTTCTTCCTTCATCCCACTGAAATATGTTCTGTCCCTTGGGAAATAAATTTTAATTTACTGTAATTTACTTGAGGTTTTTCACTTAGTATGTCAATGTACACTTCTCCCTTCTTCCTTTCTTTTTTTTTTTTTTCCTTAGTGTAAAGACCAAGCTTTTTAAAAATAGAATTAAATCTGAACAAATGAAAAAGAAATGAGTCAAAAATCTCACAAATAGCTGAAAAATTTATGGAGCATTCTTTCCAACACTCTTAGTTTTTCTCTGTGTCTCCATTTTCTAAACAGCAGCAAGGACAAGAAAGCCTTCTAGTAAATAACATAAATTAAACAAGCCCTGTTAATATTGCCTGCTGACTTCAGAAAGGCTAAAGTGAGAACAGGGTCCACATTTCTTCTACTGCCAAGTTTGTGCATTGATTCACTTGATAAAAAATGAGCCATTTCAAATGGACTGAGGTTCTGTGAAGAGCATATCCAGCATGGCTTGGCACCTCCAGTTACACTCGTGGGTCTGCAAGAATGAATGACTGAAGGAAGGAGTTAATGAATGAAGACAGCCTTGGTATCTAGGACTGCTGAGCATGCACAAAGTGGAAATGCACAGAAAGCAGGCAGCAAACTGTGAATGTGTGAATGGAGAGGTTCTTCCTAGTGATCAATATGGCAGCCCAACAGCACTCATGCCACAAGAGCCAAAGGGTGAGAGTGATGATTACCTGGACAAGAACTGATTTAGAGGTGGCTCAGGATAAGCCATAACCAGGGCTCACTTATGTATTGTAACTTGTTTGTAACACCCACAAAAGAGAAAAATAATGGTTCACTGTTCTAGCTGAGCTGGGCTGGACACCATTCTAAAGAAAAAGACAAATGTAGACAATACTGACAATTTGAGAGAAAATGCAAAGATGAATTGGGTGGAGGTTACAAAAGTCTGTGGAAGAACTGCTTCCTTGAAACCAACCTGTCCCAGCTTGGAGCAGGCTGAAGCCTCCCAAGATCAAACCAAGTTATCTAAGAGCAGAAAGCCCAAAACAGAAACACCCACCTCAAGCCAGTATTGTGGAGAGCTTTGGTGTATGTGCAGCACAGGGCCAAATATGCCCTGCAGTGTTATTTCCTCCCATTCCAGCCAACCTATGGCTGCAGATCTTTGATACTGGGGTGATGTTCTCCACATCCATCATTAATGTATTCTTTTCTCACCTTACAAAGCCTGTACCAATTTTCATCCTCACCAGTTTCACTCCATGCTTTTCAGGGGACAATATACCATGCTTTACTAAATTACAAAGAGATTAGGTCCAATACATTTCCTTTGTGTACAAAATGAAAACCAGTTGCCTCACCAAAAAAAAAAAAAAAAATCAGGTTAAGTTGGCTTGCTCTACCATGGGGAAACTCACACTTCCTAGTTTGAACTCATGGCCTCCAACCATGTTTTCTTTACAATTTTTTAAAACTGGTTTACTACTGAGATCTGACTCAAAACCCCGCTGTTTATCAAATCCCTTCTACTCCTCTCCTGTTTTAAAGAACTGATGTTGTATGTCTTATTCTGGATTTACAGTAGTCCTCTCTCCACCTATTATAGTTAACAAACCTATGTTACTAGATCTCCATTATGATTTACCAGTTCATTCTGTGTTTTGGCATGGGATTTCTCTGGTGCGCTTAATTTGATAAAATTCAGCCTTCAAATCTTCCTCTTCAGATTCTGTCTCTTCTGCAGCTGCATTGTTAGCCACTCTTCTTTATCTTCCTTTATCTCATTTTTAACATGCTTATTCCCCAAAATAAAGTCTGGTCAGGTTACATCATTAGGAACTGTATGGTGCTCCTAACAGAGTCTGGAAAATGACACAATATCTCCACCCCGTCTTTATCTTTAAAATCATGGCAACACACATTTTTCATTACAAATATATATTTGGTAATAACAATATTAACCTCCTCCTTTGTGGCTAGAATTAGCCACAAAGTTCTGAACAGCAATTTTCTAGCAAAAAAAAATGGTAATCTCTCTTAGTAAGTTCTATTTATTTTTCTCCTGTCCTGTGCCTGTACATGCTAGGAAACAGTAGTTAAAACCAGGACTAGCAGCTACCATCAGTTGCTCTAGCACATGTCATGTACTTCCTGCTGTGTTTTATTAGACAAATATAAAATTAACAACAGAGCTATAATGATTCCCTAAACTGGTTCCAACACAAATTTCCAATTTGAGGTCAGATGTATTGCCTAATAAAGTTTTACAACAGCAGTCAAGTAGTGGTAGTTAGCTCCTCAGAAATACAACTCTTAATTCACCAGATTTAGTTTTAAGACTTGTTCATCACATAAAACAAAAATAAATATTATTATAGCTTTACTCAAAATGTTCAGACGATAACCTCCAGATAAGATGGCATTGGGTTACTTTAACTGAAAACAACACAATTAAAGATACTTGATATATTTACATTTGTAGCAAATATCCACTATAGCATTTTGATTACTTGACCCGATGCTTGTAAACTGTCATTCTGAAGCTGCTTGGCAAGTACACACTGGCAATTCTCTTGCTTACAGAGCATGAAACGCTAGATAACAGGCTGCAATGGTCTTGCACTGGGAATCCTTTTGTGTTCTTGATGAAGGAAACTGGGGAAAATAAACACTTCCTTAGCGTATAAAAGAATTAAAACTGAAGGGATAATGTTCTAAAACCACAGCTAACAGCATAATAATATTTTGTTCCATAATAACAAAAAAAGTTCATCTTCCGCAATGGTTGGTTTACACATTTAGGAATTCAGTGACAGTCCTTAAGGTTTTATTGGAAACCACTGACAAAGTCCATCAGAAACTGTATCAAGAACAATATAAATGTAAGCAAAATTTCCATAGACCTATATTTAATCTAAAGGAAAGATAGTTTAGCAATTAATCCTGTCTGTAAATCATTGGTTTGGACATGTGTGTTTAAAGTGTACAAATTTAAGTGAGCTGCCCATATTAGAGCAAAAACCTATCCCAAAGGATGACTTGATCTAGCCAGAAGCTTTGTACAACAAAATAAGAAAGATCCACTTCTTTTTCCCCCCAAACTAACTGAACAGATTAAGTGAACTAGGACTTTGTTAAATAATACACGTAAAGGTGGTGCCAAGGAAGTGAAGGTTAGTGCTCTAATACACAGGATCAAAAATATACTATTCTTAGTCACACACAAATACTATCTTTCTGCACATTAACAGTAGGATTGTGTAAGTGTACAGCAGAGTTTATAGCCAAAACCTCCTTGGAATGAATGTAGATGAGCTACAGGGAGAATTTTCACAACCGCAAACAAAGACAAAGGCACCGGCCTTGGAGTAAAATTTATATGCACATATATTTATAAATATCTCTTTAGAGATACTGTATTTATAAATATGTCTTTAGAAAAAAGCTCCTTCAAATCTAACAACCCTTGAGATTGTTTTGCAGAAAAATCAGCTTAAACCATTCTGTGAATACAGAGCACTATACCTGCATTTCTCAATCTGTTCATTTTGAGTTGTCTCAGGTTTCAGGTATAACTACCAACTAAAATATGCACATTAACTGAGAAATGGTGAGTACACACCTTTCGTGTCTCTTTGGCTTTATGCTATGTTTTTTTAACTACTGAGTCCTCTACAATCAGGAGATAAAATGAGATTGTACTGTCACAGATTAGCTTTCTTTTCCTCCTTCCTCCTGTGCCCCTTCTCCCCACTTAGAAACTCTTTGGGGTTTCATTATTTAACTTTCCCCTCAGGCGTGAGGATAACACCATTGGAGCCATTTTGCAGGCAGCAGGATTCTATAAATGAGGCACTTATTTAAACAGCTTCACACAGAGTCGATGTCAAAGTTCTTGGCTATTTACAGGTGACATCACAAGAGATGGCTTCTGAAGCACAGCCAAAACAAGTACCATGCACAGATTAATTTTTCTTGTCCAACATACATCAGAAAACAGTCATTCCAGCCTTGCTTCACTTCACTAAACTCTTCCTTCAAGCAAATATATGACAGAGCTGCAAAGCATTTTTTTTCTGCCTGTTGAACAGAGCAGAATTCGGTTATTGCTGAGCAAGAACAGAGCAGATTTTTGGGTACAATTCTCTCTCCCCTCACATTTTAGCATCCTTAGTTAGATGCTAGCAAAAATCTCCACATACAAACCAAAAAATGAGGTCAGGTATCAGCTCTTGATGGACATGGCTAAGTAATCATCATTTAATTAATCTGAATCTGATAGTGCCACCTATAATAATAAACTAGGATGTGAATAAATTAATTCTTACTTTACATTTCTTGGAACCCACCTGAAATACAGCAAAGATTCAGGAATAAGATAACCAATACTTTTTTTGGAAAATTATAAGCGTTGATTAAATATATACAGCCTTTAAGTGGGAAATACATAAAAACCCTGTATTTTCCAAGGTCAAGTAATTTCCTGAGAGCACACTTTCCAAACTGAGGGTGGGAAGGTGCTGGTGTAGGTTGCTCCATTATACCAGCAGGGCTGCTCCTGTGAGGGGAGCAAATGCAGCAGTACCATTTGCAGGGCCCTAAGTTTTGAAATTTAATGTGCTGACTTAAACAATATACACACATGCTTTGAAACAGCTCTCCATTCCTCTGTTAGATATTAATTCTACACAGTAAATTTTGCCATTTATTAGCATACATTTGGAGTTTATTTTCTCAATGTTTAATCACGCATAGTAGTCATTAGCATATATGAACACTCCTTTTCTAGAGCAGTTTGTGTAGAATTCTCATTTGAGTTAATTGCTATGTAAGATAGCTAAATTCTAATTAAAATTCAATGGCACATGTAATGATAATATTTATCAATAGTGTCTTTCTCAGCAGTTACTTTTATTAAATTACTTAGCTTCGTTGTTTATTTCTTGAGATTGAGATTCTAAATTAGTCTGGTTTTAACCACTGAAACAATAATTTCACTAGGCTTTAACTGCAATGTTTTTACTTCATATTTTAAGGGAGTAAGTGTCTTTCAAGTTTTGTATTGACTTGTTGTTGCTTTGCTATGTCTCTGACAATCTTTATTAACCTCTGTCTCCTGGCACTGAAAACCAAAAAAGCAGCACATGATTGGTGCTCTTGAAGCTAATGGCAAAACATCCCTTCCTGTCACTGAGCAGCCAAGCAGTCCACAAGTATCTTCAGTAAAATATAATATGATTAAAATGGATCAAATTTGCCACCAGATAAAAAACCCAAACCTTTCTCATGAGAACACAGCTCTTTTTCTGCACCACCACTAGTAATGTCAAATTGCTGCAGTACCAGATATAATTTACTTTATTTAGTGCAAAACCTTCCCAGTACAGAGGTCTGGGCAGCAGCCTGGGCTGTTTCTTCAGCTCCCTTCAATGCTGCACTTCCCAAAGTGACCACTGTGGATGTTTATGTGTATTTGCATAAGCATCTGCAAGCTGAGGAAAATACTTCACTCATGCAAACACTTTTCCTTTTTGAGAAAATCTATCTATATTGGGCAAGTCTTGTAGCTTGAAAATACTAAAAATCTCTTTGGATCGGTTTCATGTGGGTGGGGTGATAGATGTGTAAAAAAATACCTGTGTCAGGTTTTAGTCTGAGATCAAGCTTTGCTCCCTGTGTGCAGGATGCACTGCTGGAAACCAAACGTGCTCTGAACAAAAGCAAAATAACTCTGAGCAGCAAAAACTCCTTTCTGCTGCACCAAATGCAGAAGGCTGTTATTCTCAAACATAAAAATGACTAATCACCCTTTAATCAAGTTATGGTTAATAAAGTCATCCAATTTTTGCTTAATCATGTTAATATTCAGACATGTTAAACACTAAATCCCTTCAGGCATGCAAGCCTGTTTGCCAAGTTTCAGTCTACAACAAGGTGTAAATCTCTGAAAACAGCCCTTTGGAAATGCTGACAAACCTTTGGCTATTGTAACAGAAGTTGGCTTCTCTGCAAAAAAAGGGAGAAGGCAGACCTCATTTTCTCTACAAATTTCTACCCTAAGATTTGCAGAACGTAATTCCAGTGCCCTAGATTTACTGTGTGCAGAACCCCTATTGCTATACAAGCCACAGAATATCACTGAAATAGGCAGGAAGAAGAAAAATTGACTAGAATTAATTATTATTAGAAGATAATATTTATTTAAAAATATAACTGTACTTCCACCTAAAAGTTTAATTATAATAGATCAGATTCTCAGAGACATTTGTAATCAGGTTTATTCAGCTGTTTGTTTTTAAAGGTGCTTTATGACTTTTGAAGCAGAATAAAATGATAAATAATGCATTTTCCTCAGTGTTGGTGGGAAAACTCAGGCTATAATTAGCATACAAAATTACATATTCTGATACTTGATGTTCAGTGATACCATTTCCGTCCTGTCATACAGCATAAATAAAAAGCTGGCAATCCTAATACCCCCAATAACTTCATTCTTATAAACAACTCCTGCTGTTCCAACACAGCTTATCTTCAATAACTCTTTAAAGTCAGAGCCCCCCATATCTTCCAGCAGCTTCATTCTAACTGAAACCTGCCCTCTGTGCTGCAGCCTCTGAAAACACCAGATCTCTGTCTGCTCCTAAAGAGCAGCACAGGAAAAACTGCAGCAGTGGCCAGGAAGGCCCCTTTAAAGGGAGAGCCCGGGGAGATGCTGGGCAGGGGCTCCAACAGAGGACCTTTGTGCTGCCATGCAAATGGATCCCTGCAGCAGCCTCCAGACAATGCCCAGGGAGAAGGCAGGGAGAGCCAATCCATCTGGGGAGAGTTGGGGAACTCAGCCTCCCCGACATTCTTTCTCTCTCACACAAAACACTCCATGTTGACAGCTGTGAATTTTAAACAACTATTCTGTGTATGTTTTTCTAATTTTGTGTATTCAGATAGTTTCCTCGGCGTCGGGGGCTCAAAGAAGAGTGCTTGGATTTCATAATTTAGAGATTTCATGCTTTTCAAGGAGTCACAACTCCTTTTGAAAAACAAAGTCGAAATTAAGTGTCTAATGAAGAGAGCATCAAATGGCAAGAAAAGTGATTACTTTAGAGAAAATAAAATTAATATTTACATAAATTATAATTACAAATAGTAAGCTAAACTGTGCATGTGATAAATATATTAATAAAAAGCACAGAAAGTTTGCTTGACTAAACATTCTGATTATACAAAATCCACTCACAATTTGTAGTGTTCCTTTTAAAGTAAAACTGCAGTACTTTGAAGAAAATGTTTGCCTTCAGTCAATTAATCAAATAAAATATTTGGATATCAGCAATTTGTCCATGTAATGAATGAAGTTTTTTTACTAGGTCAAGAACTAACTTAAAACAGATGCCTGGGTAAAACAACATTTCTCTGCATATTACAAAAAAATAACAACTACCACAAAAAAGTCCCAACTACCAGTTAAAAGCCTCCCTGTAAAACAGAAAAACCAAATGAGATTTTCTTTTCCAGTTGGAAAAAAAAAGAAAAAAGAAAAACAAAAGACTAGAAAATATTATCCTATGAGTATTCCATGTTGATCCCATCATGAACAGATATATCTGCAAAATGGAAATATTACAGATAGGCTGTCATTACACAATTCTGGCCAGAAATGAGGTTTGGATCTACTCTGTAGAATTCTGTCTAAGCAGAGCTGGTGGAGCTGTCTTCACCAGTGCTCTGGGAAGGGAGCAAGCAGGGAACTGGAAGTCAGGATGAGTGGCTGCCATTCCTGCCTCTGCCACTTTGAAACCTCCAGAGATTTCTTCCCTGGTTTCCCCATCCTTAATATCCAATTTTAAAGTGGAGGTGATCAGAAACCATCCCTTTTTATGCAGTGATTTGAAGAGTGCAAGCAGTTTTGGACACACTCCAGTCTTTTCTGCAAAGCAGGGGGGTTCTCCTCTTCCAGCTCCTGCAGACCCCTGCCCATCCTCCCAAGGATCTACCCCTGCTGGGAGGGCAGGCTGGGAAAGCCCCCAAAGCAGAAAGCACCATGAAAATGCAGGAGCCAGGAACACCCTTCCCTTCCCAGCAGCCAGATCACTGCTACACTCCATCCTGGTGCCAGGCTCTGGGCCTTGCCACAGTCCTATCCTGAGCCTTTCTCCACCAAGTGTTGAAATTGGCTTCTGCTGCAGCCCATCTTTGGCTCTCAAGACCAACAACCACAAGGACTTGAACTTGAACCTACTTGGGCAATTCACTGCTCCTTGCTTGAGGCACTGACCCCTTGCCTTCACAAGGTGTCCTCAGATCACTCAAAAATCCCTGAAGGAGAGCACTGCATCATTTCCCTCACTCCACCAGCAGTCTCCACACTGGTGAGACCCATTACTTGTTGACATTTTCTCTTCCTAATATCTGCAGGAACCAAACAGCAGCAGCAATGTGGTTTTGCTTAGGGGAGGACAGGAGGTGGGTTCTCTCTAGTCTGGAAATGCATTTTCCCTTCTTCCCAATCATTTATTGTTCTTCTTTTGGCACAAGAAGAACATATTTTGGACATGAATTTCTCTGTGGGTGTTACATTGAAAATTAATCTTTCTCCAAGGCATATACAGTCTGGGACAGTTTTGAAATACATACGAGAGGATGGAGATGGGAGGGAACGCAGGGAAATGAGGCCACTTGGTGGGGCAGGCAGAGTTATCTGGCACGTTCCCACAGCCCTGCCTCACCTCACCCAGCCTGGCTGGTCACAGCACACACCTCCCCACGCTCCTGCTGGGCTGTCCAGGCCAGGGACAGGTTTCTGGCACGAGGCTGATCTACATCTACACAGCATGTCACAACGTGTGCCCTAAGTCACTTGTCCCCTCCAAAGGAGCCACCACCCTGCCAGCACAGGAGAGACCTCTCACCAACACACAACTCAAAGTCTGCCACCATTTCCCTTGTGATTTCCCAGCAAAACATCCCATATGAGCACTGCCTACTCCACTCCTTCCTCCTTTCACTCCTGTTTCTTCTTTTGTGGTGTGGCATATTCCATTTGTATGGCAATACAACAAAAAAAGTACAGCCAGGTCCCAGCCCCCTGTGCTGGGCACTATGGAAAGAAGAAAAAAAGTAAAAAAAAAAAAGTTGTAGAGCTTTGATCCAAAAGGGTCAAAGAACCACAAAAAAACGTTAAGGCCGAACATGTTTTTTTCTGCTTAAATAGGAAAGAATAAAAAGCAGAAATGCATCAATTTTCTATAAAACAAATTCTAATGAGTCACGATGAGGCATTAGAAAGTGCCATGTACATACATATTTAGGCACTCCTCTGGCTCAGAGTTATGGTTTACGCAAACAAAAGGCTTCTCTCTACAGATTTACACAATAGGTTTACACTGAGCCATTACGATCTATCATGTAACTGAGTGCTTAATGACTCTTTAATTTAAGGATTATTGACACAAAAGATGTAACAGCTGCTCAAGAGTTACAACACAGCAGCAGCTTTCCAAAGACATATCACTTCATAATTTTTTGTATTTTCTAAACTACCTAAAGATGCTTACATTCGTGGCAGTACTGTGAAAGAAAAAAAAAATTCAGTGGGAAATAAATTAGAATATACTTGACCTCAGTGAACCAGGAAAAAAAATTAAATTTAATGTTCACAGTTGAGATCAGATTTCTTATTTATTTTTGACAATGTGAAAGCGTTCAAAAACATAACTAAACTTATTTTATTGGAAAATAAGACTTCTAAGCTAAGACCCTGTATTTTGTGTTCAAGTCCAAAAATTATTTTTTTAAGGGAAGTTATAAGGCCCTTGGAAAAAACCTTACACGAAGGCAGCACAGACAGAAGTTTAAGTACAGGGGGTAGTGGGTGTCACTGTAACAGCAAATGCTTGAAAATGGAAGAGCGTTTGTTGGGCTGTGTGCGTGTATACTTCTATATATTTATAACCCCTTAACAATGAATATTCCTGCTGCCAAGCATTTGGAGACAGAGTTGATTTCCTTTCAAGTAATTGATGTAGGCTTTCTTCAGGACCCCGTCCAGACAAGTTCTCCACCGTGGAGCAGGAAATCACACCGTCAAAGGAAAGCTGAGCGCTCCTTCCACACAGCCCGGGTCAGCCCCTCCAAAACACTAGATTTATACGACTGCTGCCAAAAAAACTTGCATTTCCATGCCCTCCTGTTGCTAAGATAAAGGATGTTTCCTACTGCCTCAGAATGCCGTCCTCATTTAAAACTCCAGCTATGTTCTGACAAAACACACTGCTGTCACCCCAAATTGAGCAAATGAGCCTACGTCCTACAGTATAAAGACCAAAAGAGTTATTGAATATCACCCGGGGAGCACAAAATCAAAAGGCTCCCATTTCTTCCTGACCTTTTTGGGGCATTTTTTTCCTGAAATCGGCCGAGCCCTTCAGCCTTCATTTCTCATGCTGTCTGTGGTAGCACAGGAAGGACAGCCTGGACTTTGCAGTTTCAAACAGATCAAGTTTTGTTAAATAACTTTTTCTTTTTTTTTCCTCAGTCTTCAAACCCAAAGCGGAAGGGAACACTGTGAAGAAAATGGAAACTGGCAAAGAGCTTTAACTTCAAATAGCCTTATAAGTCAGCGTTGATGTGCAAAACTAATTCTGTTTTTTTGGCATTCAAATATAACCCGACAGTTGCAGAAGGGAGGGGTGAGGGCGGGAGAAGCGCAAGGCAGATTCCCAGCCAAGTGCAAAAAACGGAGACGTGTGCTACAACTTCTGTTAATCAAATGAAATAAGGATTAGATTTATTGGCACCACGTTTCGTAGGGGAGAACACAAACTTGACCTGGCAAATTTCAGGAAAGGAACCCTAGGACAAAAAGCAGTTCTGTACTGCTGCTGCCTCGGTGAAAGGCATTTAACTCACGGCAGAAGTGGATGTTTCCACAGAGGAGAATACCAAGCTTCAGCAAAATAGAGATGCAAATAACTCCATTCATTAAAAAAAAAGAAATACCGCTGAATATAATGTATCTAAATATTTGTTCAGGGTTAAGTGATGTTGTCTAAACAAGCAGAAAAGCCCTTTTTAATGTAGATTGGCTTCTCCCATTAGGAGTGCCAGCCACAAACTTAGTACTTGTTTATTTCTAAGTTCTTAATTTCCTATAGTTCTCCTGTGTTATAGTACAGATGCATGAGGTAAGCAAAATTCTGGCACTGGGTATTCATGTGAGCCATACTGTCATCTGCTCAGGCTTAAGCAGAGTAGCCCTTGCTACCACTCACCATAAATGCACTGATGGGAACTCACACACTTCTCATCCTAAGGATGGGGCATGAAGCTGAGCTGGTGGTGCTCACCAGCCTGTGGTGACACCTCACATGGGACAGCCTGCCCTGGATTGTCCTACAGTGCCCACCTGTATGGCCCAACTTGACCCTCCTGCCTTCACCATGGGCAGCACCCCTGCCTCCAGCACCTGAAACTGTGCCTGTCCTTGTCTCTGGGGCTTTCACCGCTCAACCCTGTTGGCCCAAAGCACCACCCAGAAGAAATACACAACTAAGAGTAAGGAATTTCTACCTGAAGCAGCCACAAGTGTGAGGGGCCAACAAACACTGCAGCAGACTGGGGGCTGTGACATGGGGGGACTGAGTGGCAAACAGGATGCTGAACACTTCACACAGGAGATATATGGGATCACTCAAGCAGAAGGGGAGATCTCCAACAGCTCGCTCCAAGGGAGATGAGGGAGTGCTACCATGCAGGGCAGGCATCTGTAGGAGAGGCACTGCACACTTACACTGCTGGAGGGAAAGCAGCTGTGTAAAATGTGCAGGGGCTAAAAAAAGGTGCAGAGTTTGGGCATGTGTGAACAACATGTAAATATAATGTATACAATTTCCCTTGATCCTTTTAAAGCATATTTAAAGGAGGCCACTCAAAAACCTACCTTAAGTGGTCACCTCAACATCTTAACAGGAAAAATGTACCCAAAAATTGTCTCTTTTATCACAAACAGAACAAGAAGTGCTTACATCCACTCCTGCATCTACCAACAATCCCAATTTATTATTGACTAGAGTAAGTAAACTCAAGTTTAAAAGCTAATGAACATATTTATTTCTATATATTTTTTCTATTTAACATCTGCCACTGTATAGTGCCATTATTCAACTGCTCCCTTCTAGAGAAAAGCCCTTCACAAGTCTGTTCTGAAATGAATTTTTCCAAATATGTTATTTGCATGAAGTTTTTTCTCATTGATTAGTCACATCAAATCAAGACAGCCCATGATCACAGACAACTCTACCTGGCAAAGGATAGGCCCCTTTTGGTGAGGGCTCTCTCTCAACATCTATTTGTTGATGATAAAATTAAATTTTCTGCTGAAATTTTCTACTGGAGCCCCAAGCAAATGCCCAAAAGGAAAAGATTACATTTCAGCCTGTAGGGGACCTCGCTGCTAACCATCAATAGGCCCAACAAAGAAACAGACAAAACAAAATATCTGAAAAGGAAAATACAGCTTTGTATGCAGAAGCCACTCCTCAACCTCCCCCCAGCTAAGAGCCCCAGGTTATCACAGAAGCTTCTGTAGAGCTTCACACACAACACTCATTTTCTTTTACCAATCCTCTTCACCTTTACTTTCATAAAAAGCTCTTCTCCTTTCTTCTGGGGAGGAAAGCAATCTCCCATGCCCAGGTGGATTTAAAAATGGAGGCCTAATGCAGGGGGTCAAATACGAACGGATTAAAAGATTAGGGAGAAGAGTATGAAGGCTTTCACCTTTCAGGTTTCTGCTCTGAATTTGTCTGATGCCAGCAGTGACCAAGCAACGTAACCACCGAGGAACTGTGGTGGCATGGAAATCTCTCCTTCAACCTCTAGGAGTTATACTAAGGGATCATTAAAAAGAGTCTGAATATTTTAAAGATATATACTCATTATCAAAGTCCCATGCCTACCTTTCTGTTTCTTATATTTTTAATGGCTATAAACACACCAAGATGGCTTTTCAGTTGAAAAACCCTCTTCATAATTTTCACAATTAAATTCAATTTTTGAGGTATACTTTGTTTTTCTGTGACCTCACATATCAAAGATACACATCTCTATACAATACTTTTAGTACACCTGACTGTCAACCTGTTGTTCTTCATTTACCAAGTTAAACTTCCTACAAGCAATAATCTGCAGGGAGAAAAAAAAAAATAGAATATAAAGAGAAGAATCTGACTCTGCCAAGTGCTATTCCTGTAGTAATGCTGAAATTTAACTTAACCACCCCATGATTTTGGTGAAATCATGTTGGAGTTGATCATTATGGTATTACCAATGGCTAAAAGTGACAGTTTATGCACATAAACTTCCACCTGTCTCTCATAACACAGGTCACTTCTTCAGCTCCAGAAATCATAGAGAAATTGTCTTATTTTTCTCAAGGTAAGGGAAATAAACTAGCAAAGTGCTTGAGAAGTAAATCAGCCACACATACAGGATCCTCTCTTGGAATGCAAGGAGTGAGCTCAACAAGTAGAAATTTTTCAGAGCTAAATGACATATTTGGTTCAGGATTTAGAACCAGCCATGATTACATCCAAAGTGCCCTCAGTTAAGAAAAGCAAGTTGCACAACAGAACCAACAGCCGTGACTGAAGCTGGTTTAATAATAAACTCAAAACTACTTAAAATGAACTTCATGTTTCCATGGTGATGAACACATATCTCCCTCCAGACTGTCTTGTGATGTAGAAAACATTCACCAGTAGTATTTTGGTAGCAATCTTACTAATGGAAAATTCATTAGCATTGTTCAAGATGGCGATAACACTGACTTGGATTAATTTCAGACTGACCTCGGTGAATTGGCAGATGGAGATGAAAGCAGTACAGCACCCAGTGGAAAAGTAAAATTAGTGAAGATACCTGCTTGTGACATATTTTTTAAAAAAGAAGATGGTTGTTAGTTGCTAAAACAAGTGTGCAGACCTATTAGTTTACTTAACCTCTCTGATACCTGCTGATAAATCCATTTTAGCTTTAGTAAGCTCCCTCACCCATGAGAAGATTTAAGTCTTCTCAAACAGATACAAAATGTTATCATCTCCTTGGGTTAGCCTTGCTTAATGGCAGTGAGGCATGGCCAATTGCAGACACCCTTAACATAACATATTTTTGACAGGTATAGGATTGGGCATATAGAGTAGGAGAGGTCCCAAAGCTTGCCTTTACTCACAAGGCTGCTCTGAGGGTATGAACTGCTAAACTCTGTCATCATCCCTTAACTTACAGAGCTCCTTAATGCGATATGGTGTTCTATTCAGGGGGAAAAAAAACCTTCTTAAGAGTACATATTTGACTTTGATCCAGTGACATGTTCCTGAAGGAAAGCATCTGACAGGACAAAGATGTGCTGTACTTCATTTAGGCTGTGTGCCACATGTGGCAGTTTGAGGATCACTGTCACAGCCCCTTGGGCTGCCATCCAGGATCGCACGGTGTGGCAGAGCAGGGGCATTGCTGCTGGGCTTCGGCAGGGAAAGGCTGGTGAAGAGTCTCTCTGGGCTATTCCCAACAAATTTATTTACATGTTCCATTCAGAAATTTAAAAACGAGACATTTTAACTTGCAATAATAAATAAAAGTAGTAACTCTTCACGTCACAGAAATGACATATGCATTTTCATCCAAAAAGCCCATAAGCATGGGTATCATTTCAAGCACACAGACAGATGTTAATCAGCCTGCTCAAGGATTTAAAACTACATATATGCGAAACACTTTGCAAGGAAAATACCTGCAGATATGTACTACAGACACACATAATTTCTTTCAGTCAACAGACCCAGAAATCCTGGCCACTGCAGGATCTGCAGTTTTTAAAACATGATCTCTTCCCAAATATGAATTCTGGGGATGTTTTAATCAGAAACCAGAAATAAAACACAGAGCTTTTGGTGCACAATTGTCCTTGCAAACATCTGCACAAGTCAAAATGCTAACTTGCTATGAGTAGGTAGCTGGTATTTGTTGCGAATAAAATTTAAATTGATAGATTCTCTGGTGATTTTCTTGAAAACCTGATTTAGATTTAACTTCTCTCTGTGTTGTCAGACATTGCTTTGTGGGTTTCATATCCCTTTTTTTGTTTTATTCACTAAATGTGAAAGCCATTCAGCAGAACAGTGCTGTTAGGATATGGTTCTAATTTAGTAAAGAGCAAAGTCATACAGGAGGGGAAGGAAAGGTTCCCTTCAGGAGAGGCATGAGGAGGAGCTGATTAGACAAAGATGTGTCAAAGTGGACAGTGTTTATGAAAACAATCAGCACTACATCTAAGCCTCTACTTATGTTACACAGTCTAGTTTCCTACTCTTGTTCCTTCAGAAAGCTGCTTGGAATTTCCAATATTTATGTCAGTTTAGCTGACTGAGACTTTAGTAAGCATGCCTTTTTTTAATTTCAGAAAAGGAAGAAACGTACAGTGTTGAGAAGAAATACGAATGGTATGTTAGACAGACATGCAACAAAAAGATTTCTTTTCCTCTTGTGATTTCTGGTAGTCAACACCAGTTCTCTTTTTCCTGTAATCATGAATCTAAAGGCACTGATAATGTCAAACAAATTCCCTGCATGGGTTTAGAAACTAATTTCTTCAAGTCTCACAGCTTGGTGGCAATATTCAAACATTTATTCAATTACTGCCAGTATTCGCACAATGAAATTGGTGTCTTGAAAGATGATGACTGAACTGAAAAAAAAAAAGTTTAGGTAACAATTTTCAATTTGCCAATTGAACCCAGGTCTCAGTAGTGATGAGTGTGACCTATTCCTCATATTTCCCTTCATGCAATCAGCATCTTAAATGTATTGCAATTAAACCACAGTCTAATTAAAACACAAAAGACTTTTCAGTAATGAATCTTTCTGGCAAAAAACATCTTCAACACTTACTTCACAAACAATAGCACTTGTCAAGAGATGTTAAACAAATTTCAGAACTGAGGCTCTTCACAGCAACTTGGACCATTTGGTATTTTGGTCTTTGGTGCTCGGTGTCAGCCAGTTCCTTATGTTCCTGAAACAGACTTACAATCTGCAGGCAAATATACACAATTTAAAAAATTCATCAGTGTGCCTGGGATTGCATGTGGTTTTCCAAGGGAAGTGGCTTGGCCTATCACTTTCTGACCTATTTTCTCCTTGTTCCACTTCAGCATGTCCTCTCAGCTGAGTGCTGGAAACTGCACTCATTTCAGTGGGATAAAAATAACAATAAAAACTCAGTGCCTATAACAACCCTCAAGCTACAGCGGGTGAAAAGAATTACATTTTTAATTCACAAAGCTCTTTTTACATATAATCATTCCTTTTACGTAAAGGTCAAGTTACAAGACTTTCTGCATTATGCATAGTGATTTTCATTTTGGCTTATTATTCAGTGGTATAAAATTTATGATGTCAGATTTCATGACAGTTAAACCTGAGTTTGTTCTGTTTCAGAATGACATCTGGGTATAGTGAATAACAAAGCTTCTATGTTAAAATAGCCCCATATTTTTAGGTTGACTCCTATAAAAGAAATTAGACCAAGAGATACTTGAACAGATGTTCAGAAATATATTTCACTTCAAGTGCTGACAAACTAGAATGGGAGCAGAGTTGCATAATAGGAAATTAATCATTAAAGTCAATAATGAAAAATATTCAATTGTTTGGAATCAAAGTGTTTGGGAAATATTCTTTTCTTTCTGTACTATTGCAGAGAATTTGATATTCAAACCCAAAAATAACTAAGAAACATGCTCGGTGCTGTTGCTTAATCCCTTTATGAGGAAAAACACATTTTTCAAGGTGATAAATGTATAAAAGAACATTTTATTTGATAATGTGTGTACCAGATAATGATTTTTAGCTGCCAGTACAATTATTTATTATGACAATGCAACACGTCTAGCGAAAATTGAGTAGTCTTAAGGTGTTCTGTGCTGTTCATTCATGCAAAGAATTCTTGTCAAATATTTTAATGAGAAGAAAAGTATGGCAGTCAAGATTAAAAGTCAAGGTGACCTTTAACTGTGGAAAACAGTATCTACATATCACCTTACATTTTTTTTAAGGTCATCACTTCTCTCTTGAAGAGTCATTCCATAAATGGAAGTAAGCAGTGCAATGAGAGAGTGAACTCTAAAACCATCCTTCCTTCAAAATTAACCTACACCTATTTTAATATCACATTACACCTATTTTGGTATAAATTTCAAACACTTGCTGGGGTGTCTTCAGCAAAACAAGCAAAGAAACCACATGTTAGAGAAAACAGGGATATACAACTGCCCCCCAGCCCTCGGTAAAGCAACAGCACAACAACTTTGGAATTGTCACTCTTCATTATGAAGAACAAACTCACTTGTGACCTGGCCACAGCCAGGATGTGCTGAGTCAGCTGGAAAGCTGCTCTGATGGGCACCTGATGGCCTGTTGTTCTAAAGAATCTTTGGGGAAACCAAGGAAGCTCCCACAGCACAGCCTGGCCTGTTCCCTACCGTCGCGCTCCCGGCTGCCGCCGTTAGCCAAGAGGGTGCCCTGCTCACGCCATGCTGTGCACAGGTTCTGCTGCATCAGCACGGCCAATGCGACCTTCAACAAGGCCAGGGGAGCCTGGAAATACTGCTCCAGTTACCAGAGGTGAAATACAAACAAATCATTGAATATTTGGGTGCTCATGTTTTCCAGTCTACTCACAGCAGATGTGGCCAATGGGGATTGATTCCTGCACTTCACACACCTCTGCTAGAAGGCATCCAACAGCCCAGCTCACAGGCAGAACCTTGCAAAGTCCTGCATTTGTTCTTCCAGCCTTCTTACAGCTTCCCCCTCTACAACTAGAGAGAAAGACAAACCTGGAAGCAAGGAGAAGCCACCTGCACTTCACCTCCTAGACTTTAGCTGTGTTAAAAAGAAATTTTTTCCATCCAATATGGCTGTAAAAAGAAGCATCACACCCCAGGGACTGCTTGAGAGGGACCTCAGGGCTGGTCCTTAATAATGACATGAACCTACTTTCTAATTTCTTTACTTTATCTCCAATTTTATTTATCTGCAATCTGTACTGACTTTCCCACACTGAAAGCAGTTCAGGTATAACATGACATGAGAGTGGAGATAAGGCTTCCAGATTAGCACTGGTTTGGGTCCAGCCAGCTTGGCTCATGAGCACAGGCAGCAAAATTAATGTTTACTTGCATCTGTCCACAAAGATACATTCTTAGTTATATATACTAAGAGGATTACTCACAGAGTATCATTAATCATTTTTATCACTACCAAACATAGTATCAAGCACACAGAAAAATGTAGTTGCTAATTGCTACTATGGAGACAAAGCAGTAGAGGAACAGGAGATGAAAATAAAGTACTAGGTGTCATTTCTTCTGTGAAATTATATGTGGAATATTTTAATTAATGGGTGATATCATTTACAAGGTTCTAAGTGAATCTTAAATAATTATAACAGCCAAACACAGTAAATCAGATTTTTAAATTTCCCAAGAAAAATGGTGTGGATAAAATTGCTAAAACATGTAATGATTGAATGAATTTATTAAAATATGACAACACTAGCACAGCTTCAAATCAGAGCCTGAACTTGCTGCAGCTCTAGATTTAATAAGATTGGTGTTTTTCCCCACTCAGAGTATCCATTTTCTTCTGAAGGCCCATTTGCCACATATCATGTGGCTCAGACAATCCATGTATATATTTTTTTGTAAAATATTAGAATCTGCTTAAATTAAGTTGTATTAATGCATTGAAATTTAATTATTTCTTGTGGCACACATATAATTTAAAACAAACTCTTGCAAGTGGGGGAAGTGAGCTTTCTGTGTCTATTAGGAATCCCCACTGAAATTTATGCAAGTTAGACTTGAAAACACTACAGTACTTAAATTTTACTTTTCCTTATTGGTTGGCAGCTAATGTCTGAGAAGTGGATTACATTCCTACAAAGGCTGATGCTATGCACTTTCTCTGTTTAACACACAACTATATTTAACACACTAGTCTGCTATTTTGGCTTTATTGAAATGTCCACAAAATTCCTTTTTTAGCCACTGAGGAGACTTGGCACAAGTTATAAAGATTTATTGATCTAGTACTAACTAGAGTACATTACAAATAGCCAGGTGCCAAACAGTTGCTTTGCACCAGATTGTGATTTACAAGTGAGGAGAGGAAACTGGGTTCCTAATTACGTACAAAACTCTAAGCTTTAAAAACTTGTGTACTTATAATTAAGGTCTTGCAAAAGAAATAGTCTTTCTCTAATTGAGACAGGCTTTTATACCAAATTTTTTTTCTGTAATATAGATATACACATACCATTTTCTTAACAGAATGCTGAGCTCAAATATAAGGAAAATTCCTGAATTGGAAAGTGTCACCACTCTCCAAAACCACCACCATCACCAAGAAAAAAGCAACTTCTAAATTTGAGTATCTAGAAAAATTTCAATTCATTAAAATCTTGTGCTGTATAGTTTTGATTTTGAAAAAGATTTACTAAATTATCTTTTCTGGTTTTCTTTTATTTTTTTCCATGTTTCTTTATCCATGAGGACAAGTGTTCATAAGACATATAAGAGTATTATGTCACTGCAGTGTAACTCCTAGAAGTTGTCTATTATCTTTCAAACAGGTGTTTGGGCTAGGTCACAGGTTACACAAAGAAAGAGATCTGACCTGCAAAGGTGAAGCAGAACTTGTCCAAGTACCTGTGGGACACACAATACAACACTCAAACCTAATGAAGGCCACTTGCATCAAACAAAATTAATCTGGATAAACCAGCAGTACCAGAGCTCAGAGGGTGACACCTGTTAGCCACAACCTCATGCCAACAGTGAGCAGGCTCAGCCTGACCATGAACACTTGTGATTTCATCACTGGAACAAGCAAAGTTCCCAGAGCTTATTCTGTTAATTTATGGGGGATTTACCATGACATTGGGTGGTAAGAAGGATGTGATTGAGAGCAGCAAGCTTTTCCAGAAACACCTACTGACACTTCAGGCACTTTGGATCCAGTGTCACTGTCACCACACAGAGACTGATTTGTGCTATCGGCTCACAATCTGTGCAAAGCTTAATCAGACACTGAGTAGCAAAAAACTGACATAAGAAACCCAAAACAAGAAGAAAGTCATATGCAAAATTGCAGGGGAAAAGCATAACCTTTCATTTACCAAATTATTTTTTTAATTATTGCATTTTAATGCAATAGAAAAAAGCTGTAACTAACTAACTAACTGCAAGTGCTGTAGCTCACTAACAACATTCAGGGGTGTCTTGTGGAGGTCCAGGTCCACAAGTTATGTGTCAACAGCCAAGACATGCATAGCTTTATTACAGCCCCTGGGTAGACCAAGTATGTAGAAAATATAAAACAAAAAGAGGATGTGTAATTTAATATGTAAAGTTACTTCAGATACACCAATTATGTGAAATACATTTATAACTAGGCATACTTCTGCATTTAAAACCTTATTAAGAGCACAGGACACAGAAGAAACAGTCTGTTTGATCTGTTTTGAAGCTATGGTAATAGGAAACAAGTTTTCCTGCAAAGTCTCTCAGGACCATCAAACAGTCCTTTTTTTCCCCAGAATAAATACAGAGCCATATTTGAAATGGCTTAACCTAATGCTGACAAAGAAATCTCCCTTGTAGACACAGTTGTTTATTAAGGCTAACCCTAGTTCACTTTCCAGTCATATTTCAGAGATAAGAAAAATTATAGAAATAAAAATGTCTAGCAGGTAGTTTCATTTGCCTCTTTTATTACAAATCCATATTCAGATATGTTAATATAAAGATGTACAATATTACATAAAGGGCACAAAACCTGACATCGTGACACTGGTGGCTGAATGGCTCGCTTATTGTAGTGGTTCTTATTCAGCTATTTTCTAGTGCTCTCATCAGTCTTTTGTGTGAAAGTCTTTGGTGAGAGTCAAGTCTGAACTGATAAGGCCTTGGAGACATAATCACTAGCCCTCATTTTCCATTGACAGCCCCACACAGCCAATTCACAAACATTTTCATATTAATATTGAGCAATTTTCCTACATTCTAATCCATCAAAGTAGGCTATTAATCCTTCCCCCGTGCTCTTCTCTATTCAAATGCTAACAATTTTCTTCTCACAAGCTAAAACATTTGTCCTACAGCCCCTCACACAAAGACACTGTATTGTCAGCAGTGATTGATCAGAGTATTAATATGAGGGATGCAATGTACATTGTATCAACGATACCACACGAATGTGGAGGAAAAGGTCTTTTTTAGAGGATAAACCAAAAGCAAAATATAATAATTTCTCAAGGAGCAACACTTTAAGTGTTTTGTCTGGTGTATTTTATGGAAATTTATGAAAATATCTAGAGGTGTAAAATGCTTTTGAATTTGGAATGCAAAATAAATGTCAGGGATGTCCTAGGTACTGGGACTTGGGTGAGGAGCACCCTGCAGTTGGGACTGGCTGGGGACTGAGAAGGCAAAGAGCAGCAAGGCTACCAAAAGCCACTTGCTCTCCAATACCGTATTTTTTAGAATTAAAGGGGGCAAGGGTAGAATAGAAACAAACACCTAAAAAAAATTAGGTGAGGATAGGTCTTTAATGACAAAAGCCTCTCATCTCCTGAAATGGAAAAAGTTAAACAAGGCCAAAAAAGGAGTTCCAGCCTTTGGCCAGTGGGTTCCTCACTACAGGGCCACCTGACAATTCCTTCACCCTCATGGATGGCCAAAAGCTCTGCTCAGATGGTAGAAAAGCCAAAGGGTATCTCACAGACTTTTTCTTGTGCCCTAGTGTCAAATAACTTGGGGTTATTTATTAAAAGAAGGATGCTCAACCTTAAGACGCTTTATGTGTAGTTTAGGCCCTCCCTGTAAAAATCACAACTCAACCAGCAGCTTCTGCTGTAACTGCAGGTGACAAGCACAGAAAGCATTGGCAAAAGGGGCACAGTCTGTAAGAATTGTGTTTGTAGGGAGGTGAACGTGCTGCCTGCAGCCAGAGCAGAGGCGTGGGCACGGGGAGGTGGAGGGAGGCAAGCTGTGGATGCACAGAGCCCTTCCACAGCTGATACACCCTGGCACAAATTAGAGTAATTTCAGAGATGCTGTAATTTACAGCAGGTTACAGTGGTTCTTGGCACAGAGCTCATCCCTCTGCAGACAGAGCCCCCCCACATCTCAACACGTGTCCTCCTCCTCACAGGGTGTGGGCAGAGGCAGAGACGTGCCAGGTGCTGTCAGCGAGTCAAAGCCATCAAGCTCAGCCTCAGGTCCGCCCTAGGATCACTTTGCTGGAGCTGCACGAAGCAATTTAAAAGAACATGCAGCTGGATGACAGAGAAATCCAGAGCTCCCCAAACATCCAGCACCCACTCATCCATAAAAAGGAGCAATTTGCTCACTTCCAGTAGCGCACAATACAGGGAGGGGGTGTGTGTGCACACATGAGTATGGTTAAATGACCTCAAAATAACATAAACATGCACAACTGCTTAATAAGCTGATAAATTCAGCACAACAACATTTCAAGACAAGTAAGAGAATTTTGAGGCTGAGGGTTTAAGAGATACACTATATTTAAGCACGTGCAGCTAGCATCTAGTGAGATCACAAATCACAAACTGCAATTTATGCATAATATTCTACTAAAATTAATTTTAACTTTCTCTTCTTATATACTCCTTCCTTCTCTGAAGGAACAAAGCAAACCTAAGATTGACAGATATAAACTCAACCCAGCAATGCAACAGGACTGGCAGAGCCTAGTGACCAAATGAAATTTTATCACTGGATTTAACCCACATCACAAAGGAAATCATTGCAGCTCTGAGCACCCTCTGCTATCATACTGACACCCATGTCTCAGCATGTGTGTGCCCTCAATGCATCAGGGAGATGGCAAGAGGGTCCCATAGTTGTTAAAATAATTGATTGAGCTAAAAAGACAATTTGTTCATGAACTTTTGAGAAAAAAACAGAAAAAAAACCAAACCAAAACAATCTGGAGAGCTACCTTTCTTTTCAGTACCTAAACTGTGTTGGACCCAGAGAGGCCTGAAAGCTGCTGCTGCCTCCCAGGATCTACTTGCTCTGGGCAGAACAGCCCTGCTTAAAGAGCTTGAGTTTGTATGCACAACATCCTATTCCTGTGCCACTTACCGTTGGTACATTGTATCTTTACAATGAGCAATTAAAAATATTTGTACTTTGAAGCCACTTAGGAGCTCTTCCAATTACTTATATTAGCATGCTGGCAAACACTCAAGCCTTTTTAATGTTGAGTCAGACTCCTGAGCCTGCATCAAAAACTCTCCAAAGAGCAATTTTGATTTCCTCTACTTCCAGCCAACTGGAAGGGGCACCAGGAGCTCTCCTGCTGCCCCACAGGGACCTTTCCTTGGGGAGGATGAGCAGGGCTAAAACTGCAAAGCACCGAGTGCCAGCAGCTCTGAAAGGTCCCCAACAGACAGCAGGAGACAGAGCAAGGGGCTGAGGAGGGAAGATGCTCCCTGGTGTGGTGAGGCTGGAAGGTGCCCAGATGGGACGTGCAGAGCTGCGAGTGCTCAGCTCTGAGCTGAGGGCCCCGGGTGCCTCTGGTGACTCAGGGCTGACTCTGCAGAGCTGTGACTCAGTGTCCCTGCAGCCCTGCAGGGTGGGAGGCACCACTGCATGCTGCTGAGCCTCTCACTGCAATACTCCTTAAATAAGGGTGTTAACTCTGCTTGAATGATGGCCAAGGCATCAAGGTTAAGCTTCCACTGATATAAATTAAATTGGATAAAGTATTAGTCATTTCCTGTCCTGTGCAGTTATGCATTGTGATGTACATTATGAAATAGCAATTTTAAACCCAGAAACAGATTGATTTCAGTTTTAATTGAAATAATCTTTGTTTTGTAATTAAGCTATTACGTGCCAGAGGAATGATTTGGTTGAGGTTCAAGCATGAGCGTTACAATCTTTAGAAAATCCCAAGCTGGATACTGTTTGCTAAGGTTGTTCTTGTGCAAAATATAAAACTAGGTAATGGTAAAAATAAATCCACTAATATATTAAATAGAAACAGCAGAAAAACTAGATGCCATCTATTGAAGAGCTTATTTTCCAAACTAGGGCACATTCACAAATGTAGCCGCAGATTTAGCAATTCAGAGACCTTAAAATTTTAACAAATTTCACCTGGAAGGCCACATGGAGACTGTGAAACCCAGGATTTAGGGATTTGTATTTGAGAACTTTCCCTCTGTGCCTTCCACCATCACATCAGACAGCAGGAGAGTCTGCCACATCCCACAGCAGGTTTCCACACCACACCTCTGCATCTCCTCTCTGGCAAGGTTAGCGAGTTTCAGATCACTCTACAGACATTCCCTTTCACTAAACTCACGTCAAACATGGTTTTTCTTGTTCTTTGATGAGGCAAAGTTTTTTGTCAAGACAGAACTGGTTCTATTTTAAACAGTTTAATGTGTTAAAAATTGTTTTCAGCTATGTTGCAAGTGTTCTGAACCAAAGTAAGTGGAACTTACAATCATCACTGGAGAAAGAACTGCCATCAGGAATAAAGCCGGGGTTTATCCATTTTTCATATGTAAGTCAGATTCACTTTGTCAGTCTGGAGATTTGACAAAGTATAATTCAGAACAGCTCAAGCTCACCTTCCACTGGACTGGGTAATCAGATCAGACGAGGAAACACAGCAGTGGCTCTCCAGAACTCACTGCAACACTCCTTAGGAACCTCACAGTGTAGATGTGCCACTTCATCTTCCCACTAATGCAGGGCTGTCACATATAATTGTGCACACAAGAACTACAACAACACCTCACAAATTTCCAGGAGCAGAAACCTGCAGTTTAGGAAGGGAAACTGTAGAGTTTTAATCTTGCTAATGTTTCCATGGGCCATGGAGCCATTGCAGAGGCTGTGGAGCAGCTACCAGAGGTGTGCAGGGCTCTGTGAGAGCCCCAGCACACAGACAGCAGCTGGTGTCATCTTCCCTGACCCTTCTGCTGGCAGCATTGCTCCTAAAAGACACTGCCTCTAAGGTGATGCCTCAGCATTGCATTCTTAATTAGTTGATTTTTTTGACAGTGGTGCTGCTTCTTAGCTATAATACATTAGATGAAAGACCTTTAAAGATACTGTGTGTGACACAGTTTAATTTGGCTAAAAAGATAAGGGTTTTTTTTAAGAAAAATGACAACCATATGAATTCATTCAGTAGTATGGAATGTAGAGTGGCAATTAAAAACAAGTCAGAAAGCAAAAGGTTTATTTTAAAGTTAAATTTCTTAGAAAAATAATGATGTTCTCTTTTCTACAAGGATATTACCATTGATTTTAGCCTAAAAATTAGCATCCAGTGATGAGAGAACACAAATGCAATTCACTGCAAAGGAATACTCATATGTTGATATTTTGTCTGGATTTTTTGTTTGTTGGTTTGTTTTCATTTTAATTTTTCCCTATACCTACGTTCAGATGTATTTTTGCACCCCACATAAAAATATGATAACCTTTCTGATAAAAAAAAAAAAAAGTATCTCTTATGTGATTTAATATAATTCTGAGAAGAATGACTTTGGCCAATTGGTGTAGTGGCTCACTGCACTAGTGAACAAGGGTTTGTGCATCCACTGCTCCACAGTCTGAGTGCTATGCAGGCTGAATAAGGAGGCGAATTTAAAATGTGTAAATGACAAGTCTGGAACTTGACTGAATCAGACAAAAGATGCTATGTTTAACACTTTGCCCTCTAGTTTTAGACCACCTCCTTTTTACTCAGCTGAACAGAATATTCACAAGTGGCTTACAAGTCTCTTTGAGCTGTTCAGTTTTTCCTGGGTCTCTAACTGAAAACATTAAAAAGTGGGTGATGATAATTAAGGTCAAAATATATCTAAATATACTGTAGGAAGATTCCTAATTAATGACAAGATAGAAAGAGTGAATATTAATGGGAAGAAGTTTTGAAGCACAGCATATGAAAACACTGGTAATTTACACAATATTATAGAAAGCTTACCAAATATTACTAGATTTATCCTTGATCCTTCTGAAATATTCCTTTAGGCCTGCTCAGTACAGTACATCAGCCACCTCCTTATTTGACTAAGAGGGAGTGTGGCCTTTTTATTTTATTTATATTTTAAAATATAGAAAATATCACACCACAATGAAGGAATCAACCAGTAGCCTCTGTGCTCCAGTAACTGGAAAAGATAGAAAGTCAGTGAGTAGATAATTATTCAAGGTCAAACCTTTCTAGTGTGGTGCCAGAAAAAAGCAAACAGTGAGGGTTAGCCAATACTTCACAAACACTTGTTTAAGGATTTCCTAATTACTATAAGTGGTTCCTCTGGCCCTGGCACTTAAAAAGGCAGCTGTATATGCATGATGTCATCCCTGCTGCCCATTATCTCTGCAGTAAATTTAGAGGATTAAGAAGCAAGCAAGGCTAAATAGTCAAAATAATCACGATTTTTCATGTTTCCTACCATTAAAAATTAACTACAGAAAAAAGGACAAATTTAAAACTTGGCTGTAATTAACTACTGAAATGTATTTGAACATTTTTGCCAAAAAATCAGAAAAATATTTAAAGATGACAGTATGCAGCATGGCCACAGCTCCATAATTAAAACACAGCTCCTCAAATATTTCCCTACCTTTGTTTCCAGAAATACTCACTAACCTTTTTAGAATTTTTACAAAATTAATTATCAAGTGCCACAATGTAGAGGCCCAGAGATTGCCATACAGTCACTTTTTCCCTGTCCTACTCTTTGCCTGTGTGGGAAATTTTGAGAAATCAAACTTTTCTGTCCCTAGCTCTTATTTTCTATTAGGAGAAACTGCTCCTCAGCACTGATCATTTCTGTGTTCACCTTCAATTTGTCCTTGAAGCAGGAACCATTGAAATCTCTGGTCCTGATTTGACATTGCCAACTTGCACAGCCTCAAGTGAGGTTTCATGGTCATTCTCTTCTTGGCTTTCTTCCTTCTGTTCCCCTTAATTTACAGCTACATTCCAGGCTAGCATTTGTCTGGTAAAATTCCTCTCCTGCTTGTCCATTTGTAGCAGAAGTATCTGATTGCTGCCAGGAATACTCTGTTTTATAACATGTTAGAAGCTCATGTCAACACTATGAGTTCAATTTCTTCTGCAGCACTGTCTAGCTCAAGCAGGATTTGTGCTTTTGTCTGAAGCTCCAGATACAGCCACCAGTCACCAATTTACCTTCTGTACTTTACTATGTTTCCTCCCTAGTGAAAAAGCACTCAGTATTTTTCTTGGATCAAACTTATTTTGCATCTCAAAACTAACAATAAAACTTTCCAGCCTTCCAGATCTGGGCAGCTTCTCCCATCATCTTTTTAACCATGTGGTCTCTTCTCACCATGATTCTCTCTCCTGGTGGTTGTGAAGTTGGATGTTGTCTCCAACCACATGGAACATCCAGGGGTGGTCATCTTGGTAATAATGGCCTACAAAACACTCCTTGTTCTGGGTCTTGCATGAGAAACACTCCAGTTTCTAATGCAGGAGATTATGTCAATCTGTATTTGAGCACCTTCTAAAACTGAAAAGAATTTTGTGCTGTTCCTATACGAAGGTGAGATGTTCCTGAAATCCAAAGCTTCTATTTTAAGTCAAGTCCAGATTCTGCACCCATACTGTACACCCCCCATGCATCAGGAGCAGTGTGGCACAGACACAGCCACACCACTCAGCACTTCCCTTTTTGCAAGTGCCTGCACACAGATACTCTTCCACCTAGCCATGGAAATCCTGTGAACACTCTCCACTGCAGCACAGAGCAGGGACAAAGAAACAAAGAGCTGTGGCTGCACACTCACCACATCCACTGAAGCCCCAGAAGGTTTTCTATTACCTTCCAGGAGCTGTGGGTCAAACTAGAAATCAATTTCTAGAAATTAATGAGATGGCTGAGGAGTAAGCTTTCAGAAACAACCCAAATAAGCCCATCTTAATTCTCTCTTGCAGTAGAACTTCCTCAGAGAGCAGCACCTGCAGCTTTTGCAAAGCCCAGCCATCCTCCTGGCCATATTCTTGTGCACATGGTAACTTG
Source organism: Agelaius phoeniceus (assembly GCF_051311805.1). Taxonomy (NCBI): domain Eukaryota; kingdom Metazoa; phylum Chordata; class Aves; order Passeriformes; family Icteridae; genus Agelaius; species Agelaius phoeniceus. Next base: position 12,092,791 of record NC_135276.1, read on the forward strand.
GCAAAAGGGAAACACAGGGAGAGGAATGCTGCCATGTTTGAGCATGGAAAGTAAATGTCTTGCACAGATGCACGTACCATAAAGGAATGTTAGACCTAGTCTGACCTTCTGCACCACAGAGACCATAAAACATCACCAGCTTCCTTGTGCCCTGCTTTGATGAGATGCATGTACAAATCCAAATGGGAAAACACTTACATATAAGCTGTACGACATATTATGCACAGAATGACACCTGCTTTTTATGCTCTTTCGACACACAAAATTGTCTCTACAAGAAAACATCACTCTTCCCAAGCTGACAGAAGTTATATTTCTAATAATAAATATTCTGCCTATGGAGAAGCTGTAGGATATATGTATTTCATAGTTCATGGAGAACTGAAGGGGTGAGAAGGAGGCAGCAAACCCAGCTGAGCCCTGCTCAGAAAACAGCTCCAGCACAGGATCCCTCTATGCAGACAAGGGCTGGATAGTAAATAGTGATGGAGAGAACAGAAAATATGGGGACTTGGAAGCAGGCAATGCAAGAAGAAACAGGGGAGGACACAAAGTATTGTGTAAAAGTGGAGATGTAGAGTGCTCAGAGAGCTGAAATTTGACTGAAAAAAAGGGACAAGGGGGAGGTACGGTATCAATTCATATCATCTACCACTAAATAGACATGTTTGAGGGTATAAGACATATTTGAGGGTGAGCAACATGAGAACATTCAAGTACAGAAGAATATAAAATAATTTGTTCCTGCCTTAAGGAAAATAGAAATTATTCAGTCTGGTGCAGTTCTGTTCAGACACATCAGAGGCAGAGGATGGATCTGTCCAAGTACCACCCTCCATCCCCTCTGCTCAATTCCTCCTTAAACAATCACGATGGTCCTGCTAATGGAGAGAAACCTTGCCAAAAGCAGTAACAGGTGAAGAATAAGGGAGGAAAGAAGCATATTAACATAGCAAAGTGGTATTAGGAAAAAAATAGATTTTCTCTGTGATTTGGGCCTCAGAAAAGAGAATTTTCTTGGTAAATTCACACTGTTAATTTAGGGTGTATGGAACTGCTTTAGCCATCACCCAAAGGTCAAGAACAGTGCAATCAAGGGCATAAACCAGGACAGCAAGGGGGACTTTTTTGGTGCATAAACAGAATGAGTAATATTCCATGACTCCTCATGGAGAATAAGAAAGTTTTATGCTATAATCAGCTGTTGCAAAATGACATGTTTGCAATCCAGCATCCAAAATATTTAGGTTTTCCCTTTGCCTTTTGGATCTCTGTGTCATACCATCACTCTTTGATATCTTAATGGATGCCATTTTGGCAGAAAATAATTTACTCTGAAAAAATTCTGCACCAGCCTTAGCTGAGCTGAAAAATAACCCCTTAAAAAACCCACACCATATGAAATAAGCAGATTTTGAAATTATGCAGTTCATGCCATAAGAGTAATAAAATAGCAAAATTAAGGGGCTTTTTTATTTATAAGTAACTGCTTTCTTCTACCTTTTATAATGTCCACCTCTTAGCATAACAAAGCTTTTCATAGCTTACTAATGGCTCCCTGTCACCAGTGCTGAGAACTATTATCACTGCACTGCCCCTTCACATGGGCCTTTCAAACATCACTGTTTCACTTAATTCTTTCACCTCCTTCAGTTCAAATGCAATAAAAACCTTTCACTGGCTGACAACTAGAAAGGCAGAACAGCCTCCAACTGCTGTATAATTCAGGAGGGCTCTTTCTCATTTTAATTGGCTGCCTAATTGGAATGTTTATGGGTTCTGCGATAGCTTGGGATGAAAAGGCAGGGTGAGCAATTATGTGCTCAGCATTCCTATCTGGCAGAGTTAATAGTTTTTTTTAAAAAAAAGCTAAAGTTCACTGGAATGCCATGTTTTTGTTCTCTAAGAAATACCTTGATTTGAAACAATGTAATCCCCAAGTCAGAAATTATGTCAAGCTGTGCTTATCCAGTAGCAAGTTTGAGCTTTTGGAAGCCTCTTTGCTCCTTTTTGATGTTAGCATAACATGAAGAACAGGAGGCTATCTGGTGGCTGTCAAGTTTTTAACTGCTTGCTCTCTCACTGGCTGGAGATAAGATGTAAGCAGAGCACTTGATGGACTTGATTAATTCTCTGGAACGAAGGTTTGTCTTTCTTGGCTCAATGAATGACTTCATTCTAGTAGATGAGGTCACCCAAGTCAAGGCAATAAAGTTTCTGATATTCACATGAAAGCCGGTTTTCAAAGCTGGCAGCCCCTAAAAAGAGAAGCAAGTGTTTTCTCATTTACCTACGTTCTAATGGCAACATCCAGCCTGCTGCCCTATCTATCCTCTCCAGCACAGGACTGGGCTTCAGCTGAAGAGCAATTCTAGCACAAGATGAGATTTAAAGGAAAGGAAACAAAAAGACACACTTTGTTCGAAGAAACAAAGATTTTTGTCAAGTGATCTGTCAAAATGCCAACAGGAAGAGAAAAATCACTTTCCAGCTTTTTAGCCTGACCAGTCCAGTTTCATTTCCACCACCTCCCCTCCCATGCTGTCTCTGTGCCACTCCAGCTGCAAACCTCTGGGGCCAAAGAGCAGCTTTGTGGTCCCCTGTGCAGTGTTCTTGTATTTCAGTGAGAGAACCCAGGCACTACAAACACAAGGAGCAAACATGGAAGGATGCTGTGCTCCTCTGAACACTTGCACCCTTGCATGCTTTGAGCTTTAAGGGCAAGTTTACAGACTGTCCTTCACAAAGCAGATCAGTGATTGTTTTTCCTTTTTCTCTTTTAATAACCACCATTTAGTGCAAAAACAGGAAAAACTGGTGAAAAGGGCTGACTTGCTTTGAAAATTTTCTAATTATCACAAAGGTTTGTTCAAAGATGTTTATTAATCTCATCCTTTTTGCTTTTCAAAACCATGCAAATGATTAGCAGTCCCTCCAGTACTCACTACAGCCTAGCAAGTGCAGTAAAGAACCCACACAACAATTCAGTCTCATCTGATGTACAGATTTGTTTTCTCAGACAACCTGAACATCCTTGGTCTAGTATGAGGCCCTCTAACTCATTCTACACGCCTTCTTCCCAGTTCAGTTGTGTCCTTGTCTCCAAGTAACAGGGCACTCATAGTCCTGTGGGTTATTAAGGTTGTTTTCCAAGTGTTTGAAGCTTCTTTCTAGCCCATACTTCTGTTACTGTGCTGCAGTTTTGCAGCATGTGCAGTTACAGTTGGAGCATGGTGACAGGAGCATCCATCTCAGGTACAAGTGCAACCAAATTGCCAACCACAGCACCTCTGCCAGATCCCTCCCAGCTGGTGCTACCACACTGGAAAAGGCCACAAAATACAGAGGTTTTGGGACACTGTGAGATTTTCTGAAGGCTTCCGTAGGTACCATGGAGAAGTTAGAAGGTGGTATAAATGTTCCCATTAAACTGTGGAGGCAGAGTTTTACCCCAGGTTTTATTGCCATCTGGAGCCTGGAAACCTGTGGAAGAAGTGCCTTGTTTGGAAGGTCAGAAGGCTGCACCACTTCAGAGAGCCAGCTCTGCCTAGAACACACTTAGGAAATGTTGATTTGGTGCATGCCAGGAGGGATTTCTGGCCACAACAGCTCTTAAGAAATTCTTGCCAAAGGACTCATTTTCAGATTCACATACACCAGTTCAACATCCAAATTATACAAAAATAAAATATGACAAGTCATATCCTTGCCACTATAGATGTAGTTAACCTGTGAGAAGGCAGTCAAGCAATTAAATAACACTTTCAAATAAGCTGTTGAGTAAATAACACCACTTTTAAACTAATCTTTGTTCACATTTACCTAGATTATGACTTGCTGATATTAAGAATTTCAGGGGAAAAATCTAACTGCTCAAGATGTCCATCTCATTTTATGGGGAGAGGTGATTCAGAAAATCCCATATGTTTGGTAAGGGTCCAAACATGTGGACGCTTATGCAAACCAACAATTCTTTGAAGTGTGCTGCTTTCTAAAGTCCAGGCTGAAACTTAAATTTAATAATCAACAAAACAGGCAGAGCTAAGGCAGAAACTCTCTGCTAAACTCTGCAGGACTGGGATATGAGAGGAGGCGTCTCTCTGAAGTGACATTATAGGCCCAGATGTGCTATAAGAGAATAGGAGTCTGTCTTAAGATGGCCTGTAGACCCTGTGAACTTCCTTATTTCGTGACTTTAAAGCAAGAAGAAAAATAAATAATGAAACATATTAAAGTCATTATTGTAGCTGTGTGCGCCTTCTGAAGGTTTGGGTTTTTAAAAGCTCCAACCTTTGAAAAAAGTGCTCAGTGAAATTAAAGGCAGCAAATCTACACTGACCTGTATTTTTATATACTAACAAATTTACATGTGGAACTCATTGTCACAAGATATTATTAAAGCCAAGAGCTTAGCAGGATTCAAAAAGGCTTAGACATTTATGTGAATAATAAGAACATCTACAGTTAGACCAGAAAGGAAAAGGACATTTATAAGTGACACTAAAACTCAGAGTTGAGTGCATAGCCAATTGCTAGATGTATTGGTTTAGGGGAAAAAAACCCCAATTGACACTTTATTTCCATAGCTGTCCATTTCTTTGCACCTTTTGGTAAACATCTGGTACAGACCAATGTCAGAGGGACCATCCAAATTTGAGCCAGTCCAGCAGGTGTTACATCCAAAACATAAAACTGTTTATTACGTAAAGCTGTCATGAAATATTTTGAAAAGACTGCTTATTCCTTGCCTAATCCTTTAGCATTTGGCAGCTCTTAAAAAGGGTAATGGATATTCCACAGTACTTTGTATATCCACAAGAAGAGGGCAGTTGTTTGCAATATTTTCTCATGTCTTGTGCCAGGACCTTTTCCCCTTTATGTGGCATCAGACTCCCTGGTCCCATATGGACATTCCACTCTAGTCAAAGCTCTGTTCTACAAAACCTCTGGAGTTTCACAACACCACTGAAAAGTCCCATGATTAGGTGCATGAGAGGCACTCTCAAATCCCAACAGAGTCCAGAAACTGGGAGTGCTGAAGGAAACTGCCATTGTAAGTAAAGCCTTACAAGAGCTAAGGATCAACACTGCAGAAAGGGTCAAATGAATGAGGGCTGTGAAGCCATGAAATTATCCACTTTCATCTGTTAAACACCTGAGAGACATTTATATCACTAATGATCTGTAAACCCATATTGACACAAACACAGCATTTGCTACTTATAAGTGTGTGTGTGTCTACAGGAGAAAAATTGAGGCCTCTCACTTTTCTGCATAAACTTTGCCTGTCTTATTCTAGCCATCCTAGTTTGATCTTTGCTGATGTTTATTAAGTTTAAATATCAAATAAAGTGATTTTTCTGCTTGGAATAAAATATCAGGAATGTGATAACATATTCAGAAGAAAAGTCAAAATGACCCTTAAATAAGGAATGCATAAACTCCTAGAATTAAATTTATGCTACTTAGCATCACATTAAAAATATTCAAAATATAAATCAAAATTCAAGGGTATAACTTATATTCAATTTCAAATTTATGGCATTTTAAAATAGGATGATTTCCTTAAATGTGCAATAAATTTGGTTTTGTGGAATTGCACATGCCACCTTATCATGACAGTTGCTTTATCTACACAGTCCACTGAAGCCTAGTCACTTTATATAATCTGAATTCACAAATCAACTGTCGTCTTCACTTCACTGATTCATTGCTGATGGGCCTTTCACAAGGTAAAAAATCCTCTCCAAGTTGACAAGAGTAATAAATGGAGAGGTGAGAGCTGCCTCTCCATCCTGCTGTTCTATTGTGCTGCCGATAGTGACACATGGCAGAATGAGCTCATAAACCAACCTCATCTTTTGACCTCTGCAGAGCAAACGGAAACAGAGGGGCATTTATGATGATGACTATATTTAAAGACCAATAATGACTAGATAAACCCCTGAAATCTAACTAGCTCAAGCAAAGCATGGAAAAATGAGATGGGTTTGTGTATTTAATATGGTGAAAAAAGTGTTGAAAATGCAGCTATGAAGTTTTTGGAATAACCTATAGTACAACTCAGCTGCACCAGGTTATAAGATACTTACAACTATCCTATACACACAAGAAAAATCTTGAAAAGATTAATGAAACTATAATTGGACATTTTTTTTTTTTGATGTTTTTCCAGATTAGGCAGAAACAACCCACAAATCAACAACTGAACCAGAATAGAATGGAATTCTAGGAATAATCAAATCTTTCTAAGTTAGAAGACTTTCTTTGACCAATACTTCTCAGGAGAGAAAGGACAGGTGGCCTTGTACTATACATATAAATACATATGGCCTTGTACTACCCTTTGCAAGTATTGTAGTACTGAATTTTGGTTTTTTAGGAATATTGTCATTTTAGAAGCAAGCACTAGTAATTAAACTTCAACCACCTCATTTTTTGCCTTCTCTAGTGAGGGCACAAAATCCATTACCATTTAAGTATGCCTGGGAATACAGACTCACCTGGTTAAAAAGTATACTCTGGCTGCCCTCCCTCCACACAACCCCACACAAAACCAGGCCACAATAAAACAGAATAAAATATATTTTTTCTCAGAAACACTGATCTCTATCAATATATTATGATGGGGTGATGTGCTCTATCTGCTCACTGAGTCCATCCCAAAAACCCCACAAACACCACACACCACAGCTTCTATTTTTATTGATAAGGCTCTGTTCAAGCTGTGTTTGAGCTGGGTCAGTTTTCAGGCAGAGCTCAGGATTTGGGTTACAAGCAATAGCCAGGCCAGAGGTCATATTCCAGTTAGGTAGCTCTGAAACCTCATGATCTCAGGACTGTGAATTAATAAAAAATCAACTGAATTCAAGGAATTTTACTATCAACTACAATTCCTCTTTTATATCTTGTTGTGGCAACAGTTTAATTTTACCACCCAGCTCTGAGTTGTACCTCCCTCATCTAATGCCACAATTTACCACGGCAGACCACTCCAGAAAGTTTGTAAGGTGAAGTTCTTTGTAAACAAAAAAAAGAAAAAAAAAAGAGTAAAGGTTTTGTTTGGGGGGATTGTTTCCTTTTTTTCCCCCAAAAACTCCTGCCTTCACAGGAGTATGTAAAACTCAGTTGTTCACGCTGATTATCTCAGGCAGTATCAGTTGGCTTAGTTTGAAAATCAGGTGTACTGTTTCATAATTAAATTATTCAACAAAACCTTGACTATAAAGCATTCTCCTAAAACCTAATTAAGAGTATGATTTGATAAAAGCACATTCTGCAATTTTAGTTTACATTCCCATATGAGTGGGAGTGTCATTATTTCATGCTTTACACATTTGGGGCTCCACAGGGTTGTTTGTTTTTTTTTTTTTTGTTTGGCTGGGTTTTTTTTTCCACCTTTCTTTTCCCAGAGGTGATTTTGAATTATATGAAGAAGTACTCCAAGCTTAGATCACATAAATTCATTAAATGTTGGCAACATTCAGCTCAGATTTGAAAAAAAACAAAAACAAAACTGAAAGGCACACCCCTAAAAACCCACCAAAAAAAACCCAAATAACGACAAAACACCCCAAAGCCACAACTCCCTAAAAATACCCCTCAATAAATATGAGAGAAAGACATGGTAAAAAGAGCCCTATTTCAAAAGTTGGCCCTTGTTCAAGCTGCATATGGTCACATAATCTTTTAAAATACACGATTCAAGTCTCAATTTAATTATGTAATAGCACAAATGGAATTACACTGCAGATGAAGTGCAGTATTTCAGCTCAAACACTCACTGGAGTTGTGTGACTGACCCAAGCTTATTTCATTTGGCCATTGTATTAGAGGGCTTCATCTGGATGCAAGCACACGTAGCAAACAACAATTTCAATGCAATATCTCCTCCTCTTGATCCAAATTTTCACACAGGCTGGGCCAGGTTATGAAGATAATTTGTTCAGGCAGCTTGCAATGATTATGACAATGTGATTTTAACACGTATTTTTCTTGAACTGTTTTATTTGCCATATATACTCAGGTGTCTGTTTGAAAATGCAGATTCATCTTTTTCCCATGTAAGCACGTGTGTGTGTGTGCTCTTTAAAGGGCAGATAGTTATAACAACCTCTTGGGGAGCAACTGGAAAAACAAGAATTTTTTCTTACAACAAACTGGGAATGCAAAATCCCAACTAGCTCATTGCTCAAGGCTTGTGTACTTTCTGTGCTGCAGCAATGGGCACTTTTCCCACCTGTCCATGCTGGATCTGCACTTCCCCTCTAAATGGCTCTGCTAGAGGCCTGTAAAAACTGTGGGCAGGGAGCAGGGATGGGCTGATCCATTTCCCACTCTGGCAGCAGAAGGAGGACGTGAAACTTCAGAGCTCAGGGACTTGGCTGAGCTGAGAGGCCTTAGAGAATGAGTGGGGATGGAAGATTTGTACACCTTGTTAGGGTGCATCACACCAATGACACTTTGCTTTTGTTAAGAAAGCAATTATAGCTGCTGTACCTAATTGTTATTATAAAAAAATTAAGAACATAGTCTTGTTCGGCTTTTATGATGTACATGTACATCATAGCTTGGAGAAGCATTCCTGCTAGCCACATCAAAGTGAAAGACAAAGCAGCATAAGATTTAGATTACAAACATGATTCTACACTGTTCAAGGAAAGGTATCTCTCACAGAAACAGCACAGTACAGATCTCAATACACAGGGCATGGCAATCTCATCATCCCTGAGTCACTGACTGCTGCAGAAATGGGCTCTGACTAGAACAGCTGAGGAAGATCAAGGAAAAAGCCCCAAGTCAGAGAAGAACAACGTTCCTCTTTTCTAGTCTACCAAAACAAAGCAGGGTGGATAACATCTGTAAATACCAGTGGGGAGAGAGGTGTGAAAGAAATGAGGCTCTAGGGAGGAAAAAGAATCACTTAATTGAGAGAACCAAGTACCAATCAGCAATTAGAAATGCCAGGAAATTGGAAATTAGAAAAAGGTCATTAACCAGCAAAGTGGTGAGATCCTGAAACAGCTGCCAATGAAGGGGGTTGGGGCACAAGAAACCAATCTGAGCTTCAAGTGGAACTTGAAAAATACAAGAGAGGATTACATCATGCTATGGCTTTCAGACTTTTTTTGTCTCCTCATCTTGAAGTTTTGAGATATGGATTTTATTTTTGGCTCTGTATTTGACTTTAGAAAAAGCTCCTTTCTCTTTTGTAGAAGCTTCTACTTCCTTTTAATATAATTATTCAACTTTAATGGATAAAGCTCTTGTACATCTATTGCAATTTAGAGGTTTGAAAGATTGAAAAGTATTATTTTTTTATATTGCACATTTTTTGTTTTCATAGTAGAATGCATCTATAACACCAATGATTACTTCTGTTCCTTGCAGCTGTGTCAACATACCTTCTCTTTATGTCCCCCCTGACAGGGGTTTATGTGCAGATTCAGAGTCTGTGCTCCCCTTCTCTCCTTTTTTCAATTCACACCAGCTCTGTTACCCTACTGTCTCTTTCCTAGCACCATCCACTGAAGATGCACTTCCTATCCATCCTCATTGTCCTACACCACCGTCCCTCATTCTCAGTCCCATGTTTCCTTCTGCCCTCTTTTACCTCTGTGCAATAGTTTTATTGCACCATCTGACTGGTTCTTTCCCCACCAGCATGTCCTATTTCTCTTTCTACAGAGAGGACAGGTAAACATACACAAAACCTATTTAGATAACTAAAAAACATGACACCGATCTAAGCCCATGCGTTCAGCAGGACTCTGAACTGTAAATAATTAAACTAAAAAACATTCTCTAACAGACAGTAGAATAGGCTGCCTCCCTTTCTCCTCAGATGTTTTCTCTATCCCATGAAGAGAAAGTAACATCTCCATGACATAGACCTGACTTTCTCCTCGCTAGGATCTTCAGGGAATCAGGAAAGATCATACATTTATTCAGGTTTGAAAAGACCTTTAATAATGAGTCTGACCATTAACCCAGCCCTGCCAGTTCCACCACTAAACCATGTCCTCAAGTGCCTCATTTATACTTCTTTTAAATACTTCCAGGGATTGGTAACTCAACCATTTTCTGGGGCAGCCTGTCCCAATGCTTGACCAGCTTTGAAATCTAGAGAGAAGAGGAGACCCAATATCAATGATTACAGTTATACAGATGACAGAGCAGCCAAAACATTTCCCTTAGAGGCTTCTCAACAAAATGCCTACAAGGCAAGGCTCCACAGTACACAAACACAGCAAGACAAACACTGCCTGTTGTCACCTTCAAGGGTTTCTTGGTGCCTTAGATCATCAAGTTAATTTTTTCTTATACCTCTCATACACTTTCTTTCAGTCAAAAAGTTTTAAAGTTTGTAGCAGGAGGACAAAGTCATTTGGCTAACAGCAAACAGATGGTCATTAGGAAAGGAAGGAGGAAATCTCCCAGGATTGTGAACCTCTCTCCCCCTTGGCCTGACCAACGTGGAACTTCCCATGGTTTCAAAGCCACTTTTAGATGTGTCATCCACAAACCTATTCTCATAGTACAATCCAGATATTTAATTCCAAAATCGAAAGACTTCACATTAAATACAAAGAAAAGAAAAAGTCCATATAATTAACCATTTATGTAGAATGCCAGCCACAGGGAAGTTAAACCTGGGGAAAGTGGCCCAACTGGTGCTTCATGCGTCTTGGTAAAACAAATGCCACTGCTGCAAAGCAATCTAAAAATAACCATCTCCAAAACTGCAAGTGCAAACAACCTACTCCTGCTCAGAACACCACTAGAAGCAAGCTCTCTTTGATTATACAGGATCCTGTAATCACAGCCCTCTGAGAAATTTTTTGGCTACTTTCAAAAATGTTTGAAATTTACTCTGTAAAATTAATGCACAGAATCTGAAAATTCTACCTTAGCAAATACAAAAGACCATTTGATTAGCTACAAATAAAACCCCCTTGAGCTAAAATGAATAAGGTTTAAGCTACTTCAAATTATTTTCCTGCCTGATAAAGCCATTATCACATTTAGAGCGTTTACAATGCAGAACTACATTCCTTTGATCATCTTATAAAATTAATTGATCTTGCTTATCTATTGTACTATTTTAAATCATTTTAATTGAGGACATTAGGAGAAGTAATGGTAACAACCAATGCATTTATTAGCTACTGACGTTCAAGGCAGCAATGTCATTTTCATAATCTGAATTTCTCTATAACAAAATTCCATTCTTAATGGAATTTACATATAGATCACCCCCAGCCACAAATAATTTACTGTTACTTTAAGTCCTAAAGGACAGGCAGAAAAACTGTGAAAAATCACTCCAGCCATACTTAATTTTAATTATTCTTTTAAATCAGATAGAGACCCTGAAGTTAAATTCTCATAATTAAATACAAATTAAAAGTTTCTAAAAGCCTTATTTTCAACTCCAATTTTAAATGCAAATGAACGCATAAGAAACTTGTCCCATGAAGAACTGAGTAATGTTCATCTACCATATTTTGTTCTATAGCCCCAACACTTCTCCATCACCCAGGGTCCCATGGAGATCCTCACTGAGTTAAGGGCTACAAAAGGCTGAGTGCAAGATTTGTTTTTAGGAACTCCTGAATTAAGACAGTCCCATCACAAAAGTACCAGCTCTACCTTTCCAAGTGCTTCAGAGGAAAGGACCTGTTTGATTTCAGGCTGTTCTGAGGCCATTCCTAATTCCCACAGTCTAAGGCTCTTGGCAGGAGAGGTAAACACAAGGTCAGCAGAGTTGGAAGGCAAAAGGATAAATAATATGAACTGGTTGGGTGGATATATTTTGAGAAACTAAAAAGGAAGTAGAGGCAGTTTTTACATAGAAAGCAAAACCAAAACTAAAATTACACCAATTTTAGCAGCTGAGCTCTTTGGCTCTGGGTTTTCCATTGACCTAGTAACCTCCAAGTGCACCTTTTCTGTCTCCTTTACAAGCCCAGACCTGCATCTTCCCTCAGTGGCTGTGGTGCATCTGGCACACTAAATTCTGCTTCTATTACCAAAGAGCCCATTAATAACAACAGCACTGGCTTCCAGGCTGTCAGAACTGTTTTCATTTCAGATTTTTCTCTTGTTGAAACAGCAAAGAGTCTAAAACAATGCAGCTATGTCTCCCTCTAGTTTAGGGTGTGATAGTTTGAACAGCATAGATATGGTTAACATCTTATTATTACAACCTAAGACAGTAGAGCTCTGTGTTCAAAACTTCCCAGAGTGTATGTTATTAACAGTATATTAACATATATATATGTGTTAATATATATTATATACTAACAGTATATTCCTAACACAGAGATTGCTAAAAAACTACTGTACTTGTTCACTTAGGGAAACTTAACGTGTTGTAGGTCAGTGTGAAAACATAGTCAAGATAAACTACCTCTGTTTTATTCACCTGCTTTAGGTGAGGTCAACCACTGGTGTGAAGGTGAATGCTGATCATTCCAAGGTGGTATGTTTTGTGGTAAGAAGTTCAAGTATAAAATCCATTCAGAATTTGAATTTCATGGCACAATAATCATCATTCCTGTGTCACCTCACTGGCAGTGTCCTTGGGATGGCCAGGATCTCCCTGCCCCAAGTACCTGTCTGCTCCTGAGTGCTCAGTTCTCTGGGGTTTGTCTCCAGCTGCCTTGCAAGTTGGCAACAAATACCATCTTCAAATATCTCTTAAAAACACAACATTCAATCTGTTTGTTTTGTTTGTTTTAAAGACCCCTGAAATCTGAAGGCAGCTGTTACTCAGTAACTTAATTGCCTCTATCAGCAACTGCTCCTTTGGTTCCATTCTTACAGGAGAAAATCCCAGCAAAATGCATCCCAGAACACAAATCATGAGTCAGTATGACCATGACACATGATTTTTGTAAGATTTTGAGTAAGTAACATGACTGTAAGATTTTATAAGATTTTAATGAGCAATCCATGACAGAATGCTAGATCTTTCATATGGAAAAATGAAAGGTGATTAAGTCAAAGTCTTGATCTTTGTGGAGTCCCCAGGAATGTGAAAAAATGGTTTGATGGTAAATGGAGCAGCTTAATAATTCCCCTAGTCTATGGCAGGAAGTTCTACAATGACACAACTTGTCCTGATGCCTGAAGTTTTGATTATCTTGCCAGAAACATGAATACTTAGGCTTTTCAATAAAGCAAATTTTCCAGCAGGCTACTATACAGTGGGTATAAAGGATTTTTTTTTAACCTGAGAACAAACCTACAATGAAAAGACAGGGCAACTCTGATCCCGGACATGGTCCTCCAACAGACTATTCCTGGATTTATGGCATTACTGGTTCTTAAGTGCACACAATGAAATCCCTCTGACAGTCCTGGCAGACTCCTGCAGAGGAATCAACCCCAGGCTAGTAACAGTCATGACACGCCTCCAGTGGAATGTGTCTGAACACAGCCCTGGGTTTTCAGGCTTGCAAAGCAATAATCCTAACATGAGAAGCAGTTAGACAGCTATTAACACAAAGTTCTCTCTGACATGGCTTGGCCAAGGAGTGTGGTGTCAAATGAAAGAAGTGAACACCAAAGAGGACACAGCTGAAGTGTTCCCTCAGAACACAATTTTGTGGTGAGAAGGTGTGCTAGGATGGATACTAAGATGGAGTTCAGACACAGTAATGGCAGCACTAACAGATGTTTTAGTGTTTATCTATACACTTAAATCTTCAATATATACCTTTGTTATATATACCAAACATCCCATCTGCAAAGTATTTGCTAGATAATAATTTCATCAAATCTATGAGCTATATCTCCATTTTAATTTTTATTTCTTTGCTTATAAAAACATCTACAGAGGTGTCAGTTCAAGGCCAATCACTTGGATTTGATCTCAGTTTATTTACCAAACAGTAACCTTCAACTTAGATCAGGCTAGGTTTGCATGTTTGAGCATCTCATTTGTCTTGCTCTGCCAGCCTCCATAGGGGTCTAAATCACTAATGCTAAATGTCAGCCAGTGTGCAGGACACTGCACACTGTGACCATGGACTGCTTGGACCTTGTGGCAAGGCCAGGAAATGCTCCCTCCCTGTTATGGCTGCGTGGGCTTTCCCAATCTGTGAGGGAAAGGATTTGAGCTGCTGGGGCACAGGGACGGGGGGAAGCCCACGTCCCACTCACAGACACCTCCATGGAACACGGGCCCTTCCAGCTCCTTGCAGCACTGCTGCAGAGATTCAGTTTCAGCACGAGCCCAGAGCCACTGCCCTCAGCAAACTGCACTTTCCCAACCCCTTCCATCATGCCTGACACCCCTGGAGTGCCAGCAGAGGCCAGGCACAGGCTGCTCCTCAGAGGACACCAGCAGGGCCTGGCACTCCCTGAAGCACACTAGAAGAGCCAAGGCAGCAGCACACACCTTCCAGGCACACCTGTGCCACCCCAGCAGACTTGTTGCTCTGCTCACTCATGCTGGTGTGAGAGGAACACAAACAGCCTACGGGAGAAAATGCCAGAGAAAAGGACAGTGACCCAAACAGAAGCCTGTCTATGTAAATAATCGGGGATTAAGAAAGACAAAAATAAGTCTTTCAAACAAATCTGAGCTGCCTCAGGGCTTCAGGCTGCCTGTGACAGCTCTCTACAGATATTTCCATCCCTTCCTCAACTACAGTAAAAGGTAAAAACATTTCAGCTCTAAGCAGAAAAGTGTAAAAAGTCCAAGAGCAGGGGTGGCTGAAGCTGAGCAGCAAGGCCTGAAGAGTCCCAAACCTGGCACAAGGGGAGGAGGTGCAGCCCCTCCAGCTCCTCCCATCCACTGCCACCCACTACTCCTGGTCTCTGGACACAGCACCATGCACACAAACCTCCTCTGAAAAACCCCTGTGTTCCAGTTCAGCTCCCACCTTTTCCCTCCCATGGTCTTTGGGAATGAAGGGGAAATTGTCATATAGATAACATAACACATGCAATTCAAATGTGATCTCCTAATGAAGGAGCAGCACTGACTGATCCAAAGAGGAATGTCCCAGCAGGGAAAGCAGACTGTGAAGTTATGTAAATAGAAGGGTCCCAAGGAGAGGCCTCTCATTTGCCCATGTGGGAGAAGCACTGCTGGGGCAAATACATTCATCTTGAACCGTGGTGAGGAGGGGGAGAAGCTGCACAGCAGCCTCGTTCAAATGGAGACACACACAAAATACCCCTCTCCCACCAGCACAACTGTGGTGTTTCTACAATCACAACTGCAAATTTTGTAATAAAATGAGACTTAGAATCATAAATTATATGTAAATTGCTTGTGTATAATTTACGAATACCTAGGGCTAGATATTATTATTCTCTGCATTGATAGTTTTCTGCCAAATGCTCAGATTGCTGCTTTGTAGCTTAGCATCCTCTCTTCTCCTCTGTGAACCCACAAGTGAATACACATATTGTAAAAGAGCAATATTTACTTATGACCAAAGGGGGAAATATCCTTGTTTTACTGAAAAGCTTATATTTACTATAGGAAATAATAATAATAATAAAAAGCCTAAATTGCTTTCCTCATAAAAATACTAAAGCAATATGATCTCTGCTTGCCTATGATTAAGGGTGCTTTGTAAACAGATTGTTGTTCATTTTGTGATTCAGACACCAGAATACTGCAAGATCAGGGTCTGTTTTAGTCTGGAAATATTTAGCAACCCTACAAGTTAAACATGATATATATAAATAGAACTTCCTAATTAACATTTCTCTTTTGTCTGACACTTTATTTGCCTTTTTTTTTTTTAATGGATAGCAAGCATAATGACAGCATGGTATTACTCTTGAAATAAACCTGCCAAGACAAAAGCATGTGTCTTGGATTTATTTTTAACAAAAAGAACAGAAGTAGCATCTTTTCCTGAGGTTTGCTTTTGTTCTGTCTGTAGGTTGCTCTGATCGTAGGTTGATTGGTTCAGTACAAAACAATAAGTAGAAAATACTTTTTCTGAAGAGATATTCAGTACTTTAACCTGCCCTCTAGACCTGAGATACATGGAAGATACTTAAGGGTCATCTGTGTTATTTGACAAGTGTTACATCTGGCATGACAGGCAAAGATACAACCTTAGCACTCATCTGATGGTGCCATTTTGAACCTAACTCTGGTGGCAAAATGTTATTTTTTTTTTAAATACAAAATGTGATAGCTTAGTGCTGAAACACGCATTTCCAGACAGAAGATAATATCAAAGTGGCCATTTGTGATGTCTGAAATCGTAACCTCCATGTAAGGCTCAAAGACCCATTCCACACAAGAGATACCTACATAAAACACTGCAGGCATTTATGGATGCCCTTTAGCCCAGGTGTCTAAAACTATTCCAGTGAAATACAGCAACCCAAACCCGGGTTTTTGACATTTTGCAGAATGATTATATGGGAAACTCAAATTAGATAGCTATGAGGATGCTCCAGTCACAAGAATGGCTGTCCCCAGCTGCTGCACACACTTCAGCTCCGCACCACTTTTGAGCAGAAAGAAATGTGGCCTCTTCAGCTTTCCTTGCCTAGGTAGGCACTACCCAATTTCTCCTTCTGATCCATCTCCAAGGTACTTTTTAGGACTGGAATATAGCCCAATAACTCCCCTCAAAACCTTGTGTTCCAGAACTCACCTCCTGCCCCTTGCCCCCAGCCCACAAAGGTAAGAAAAATGCTTTTTGATGGTCTGGAAAAAAATATTGATTCCTGAGGAAATATCTCCACATACATACTCCCCTTATATATTCTAGGCAATAATTAATTAAAAAATTATCTTCGTTTTAATAAGCCTAAGCTGTAAGATTTTTTTCACATGTTGCATAGCCATGGTGGGATAAACATGAGGACACCCAAGGACAGCCAGGACAGAGGGAGAAAGGTTCATTGCAGCCTGTGCCTGCCTGCAAAGCTGCATTAAGCTAAGCCACAATCTTGCCTTTAAGCTAATTAATTAACTGCTTTCAACCATAACTGTTTCTTCACAGCTTTCTTAGTCTGGCAGTGATAAATACACAGTAATGATGTTAACAGTTTGGATTTACACAGCTGGTGTAACATACAGAATGGCATTCATATTTATGGACTTGGCAAGGTCCCGAGCTACCCTGCACTAATGTATCACCACTGAAATCACAGCAACTGGGCAGATTTACACCACTGAGTGATCCAATGACCCACTGGGTGTATCAACTCCTATGTGGGCATTAAGCCCAAAAGCAATATTTATATATTCATAAAAGTACATACTCACCAAACAAGCTAAAGGTACTACACTGGAAATCACCTCTCTTCAATTACTGCATGTAATTTTTAATGCTGTTCAAGTTTAATTACAGTGAAGTACTTAGCTGGGCTGCAGCTGATTGATCATATTCTTGACTACTTCTCCTCACAACTGCCAGATGGAGAGATCTAGATTAGTTCACACCACATAATGAGAGCTTACTGCTGAAATATGAATGAATTCTGCATAGTTCTACTTGACCTGCTTTATCAAACTTTATTTAAAAAACCCCACCTCTTGTTAATCAATTCTTTTTATTTGCCTTTCTCAGCTTGCCAGGAATTGCTTTGCATTTAGGTATTTTATTTAAAATAGAAATGAAATCATAATACATTAATTTAGTCAATAACCAAATGCATAAAACATGTCAGGTTTGGGTTTTGTGGGGATTTTTAGTATGACCCTGTTTGCACATTGGTTATGTTCTTTTACTCACTTGTTTCTTTGGAGGAACTTTTGAGTTCCTCAGGATTCATGCTACTAAAGAAAAATGGTTGTATTTATAATGTTGCTCATTTGATCCATCTGTGACAGAGTTCAAGAGAAAAGGAGAGGGAAGACCATAAATGAGAACATGTTTCTCTCAAGTCCTAATGTTTATGCTACTTTAATTTTTTTTTCTCCTGTATCCCCTCCTTTCAAAATCCATAAGAAAATACATCCTTAATTTAGTCATTTCAAAAACTTCACTAAGCAATGCCCAAAACACGATGAAATTAAAAAGAAGTATTTTCAGCCAGAACTACAAATCAGTTGTTCATCTTCAGCCTAAATATCAAGACAAGACCTTGTGTCCTAGCTCAGGAGGAATGGAACAGAGACAGAATAGAGTAGGGACCCTTGTATTTCTGCTGTGATTCCAGAAGCAACCTAGAGAGATTTGCAAGGCATAAAGTGTTAACAGCTCCTACAGCTTCAGACAAGTATGTGTTAGTTGTAACATGTTTGAAATGAATTAAAAGTTAACCTCACATCTGCAGCAGACTAAGTGCATTACACAAGCCTACGTACACGAATTTAGCTTTGGAAAGAGCTTCATAAATTCTGGATGAAGGAGCAAGAAGGAGGCCAGTTTGGAGCTTGCTGGGAAGGAGCCATGACGAAAAATATTGAATTTAAGCTGTAGTGGCAGAGACATGGCTGCAATCCTCAGCAGAGGGTCATTGTGGGAAAGCAGATGAGCTGGGATGGTGCAGACCAAGGGCCAAGCAAGGGCTGTTCTACAAGCAAAGCAAAGACAAGGGTGCCAAGAGTTGCACACTTGTCCCACAAACTCACCAACACTCCCAGGCTGATCTTTGAAAATAGATCATCACAGCATTACAAGAAATGTTTGGAGGAGTAGCTTTGGCTCTTACTGAACACTGCCAAAGTAATTTCATTCTCTTTACTAACATGTGTACAGATTAATTACCAATGTAAAATGCAGACTGCCTGAAGAAATGCAATGTGTTTCATTTTCGCACCTGGTGCAATCTGGTACACTGATCCCTCCCAACCTGTTGTGTTTTACTGGATATAACAAAGGAGACTGTAAGCAAAATTATCATTGCAAAACCTTTCAACTGCTTGGAGAAAATAATAGGAGAGCAGCCAGCATCAGTTTTCCCACACAGTTCAGTTGCATCAAAGTGTTAATTTGGAATAACTTCTGAAAACCAAATTTTCAGGAGTAAAAATGTGATTGAAAGAAAATTGCATGGATGGATGTTTCTTCTGCAAATGTTATTGACACTGAAAAACTTGCAAAAAAGTTTATACATTTGCTATATAAAACAATCAACTGCAGAACTCCAAAACAAGCAAAGCAGATTTGGCATCTGCCTGTATTCCATTAAATAAATGAGTAAGCAAAGCAGTTGCATAAAAAGTTTTTTAAGATGCATAAAACAATGGACTAGAGATAATACTAGAATGGGAGGACAAACCCATTTTATTTTACCAGGTAGGCAAGTAATTGTTTGTATGAATGGCTGTGTCTATCTGTTAGTGTAATAACTGCCTGCAGAACACATGAAACAAGCTAGCAGCAATAATTACTGGAATTACCTACGAACATAAACATTTCTTTGCACTCGCTAAAGAAACAGCAACTGGAGCTTAGTATTCACCAATGGTGCAACCAGAGCACAGCATTTACCATGATGAAAGGGAATAACCATTCCAAAGAAAGCAATGGAGAAGCTGGGTCTCTCCATTAATAACAAATAGATAATTTGAAGCTTTAATTCCACTGGTTCTAAAGCTGCATAAAAAGACTGGATCACAGCCAAAATGCAATAATCACAATGCCTGCAAATCAAAGAAATAAGCCATCAAGAAACTCAAGATTTTCTGTACCATGTAATTATCAAACAGTACCAATCCTTCTCAGTATCTCAACTTTGAAAAAAAGACCTTTTAACAAGCACCAGCAAATGGACCAGGATCCTAAAAGTGTGAACTCTCTCTGTGTCCCACCACTGTCACACAGACTCTGAGATTCAGTTACTATGCTTATTTTTGCCATTGCCATAATGAAAAAAGGGTGTCTTCTCTGTGAAAAAGGATGAAATACAACGGCTTTTGCACCTTTCCTCTATTTGCTTTAGCTCCTTCTCTCTGTGGAAGTAGAGAATGTCCTGATTTGGTTTTTTCTTCACTACATCTGCTTGCAGTTTGCATACTGCTTGCCTATCTGATTGGAGATGAGCAGGTGTGTGCTGCACTCTGTTCCAATTTACATTCTGTATTTTAAAACAGACCATAACTTGCCATGGGCATTTGGTTCCAGGACAGAATGCCAAATACAGAACAGGAAGGTTTGCTTCTTAATTGCGTAAGTAAATAAAACTTTCTTGTGAAATATGTTACTATATAAAACATTGATGAAATACCACAGGGTAGTTCTGCATTTTCCAATCCCCACCCTCACAAATATGATAACTACTGGATTTCCCACACTATCTTAATTGCCAGAATAGTTCTTTCTTTTGGAAAGCATCATTATGACCAGGTTCCGTTGGGACATCCATGTTGGTTCTGTTGCTTTGTTTAGGGGGTGTAGGAGAATATACAGGAATATACTTTGATTTGCTTTATGATATGCATACTTTGACACAGGCTGCAACAAGGAAATTCAATGATTCATTGTCTTGATTTTTTAGAAAATTTGTTGCTGTAGTGAGGAAACCAATACCCAGGATGTACATCACAAATACACAATGAGTGGCACCCTTCAGATGTGCAGCACCAGTCTGAGATGCTGCTCCTGTTGTCTGGTATTGACTAGAAACCAAGGTCTGATTTGGATCCTCTCTCAAACCCATACACCTGAGGGACAGTAATGAAGACTACCCAGACTGTCAAGGCAATGGCATTAACTAGTTCTGAAAGTTAATCATTTAGTATGGCTCCAGGGCCTGCAACTGGTATATTTTAGGACTCATGACACTATTTGGCTTCATCTATTAACACTTCTTTGGTTCTATCCACCTTTCATATTAAGAAAAAGTCCATGAAATCTAAATTATCTTGATCAATATTATAGCACAGATTTCTTCAGACTTGCTGTTAACCTACATACAATCCTTCCACAGGACTTGAAAGGCCACAGTAAACATTTCTCATCCTGATTTATGCCCAGTACAGATGTCTTGGAGCAGAGTATCCCACTTCCAGCAGAAATCCACAGATGTTCTGAGGGTAAAATTAGTCCAGCACAATGGACTCTGCCATCTCTATTACCCTAAGACATTGCCTTTGCATGGTACAATGAGATCCTGAAGCAATTTTTCCTATATATTTCAAAGGCATTAATCTCTATCATCATAAATTTGGCAAATTCAAAGTTGGACACAAATCTGAGAACGCAGCTTATCTCTGTTTATGTTCAATGTTTTTTCTTTTCTCTTTCAAAACCTATTCTCATCTATGTAATTACAAAGTTTTCAAACCTGTGTTCTTATTTCTGACATTTTCTGCTTTTCACAGTCTCCCTGCCTTTTATTTCTGCTTTTCACAGATGATCATAACAAACAAATAATCATTAATTAATCCAACTATGTTATTGTTATTACATCATTAATAGCAAATAGGATTAATCTCAGCTATGTTAGTAATCTAAAATTTAAGCATGTACCCTTAAGAGTTCCTCGGACAGACAAGTCAATAAAGACAACAATCTGTAAAACTGAGCTATACTGTGTCTGAGACATGTGAAATGGAGTATTTTGACCTGTGAAAATAAAGTCTTCAGATTGCTTGACTGTAAAGGAAACCTTACAGACTGAATTTTAAGGTACATAATATTAAACAAGATAAATACTACTATTCTCATCTAATTCGTATTTTATTGTTGCTTGGTACCTATACTGAAAAGTTGTTTATTGCTGCACCTACAGTAAATGTTAATACTTAGTCTCTTGACCTTCCTTGGCCTGAATCAAGTTAGAAAACATTGAAGTTTCTGTTGGAAGAAGTCCCCCATATTCTCATACAACCTCTCACTAACAATTATTCAAGTACTAATTCATACAGTGTCAAAACTTTGCATTACCAGGAAGGAGGAATAAATTATGAAATACATCAGTAGTTACTTCAACTATAATATCTAAAGTATTGTAGAAATGTGGATAAGTTTGGCTAAAGCAATTTTCAGTTGACAGAGATCTGTCAAAGGATTTCTCACTAGAAATAAGCTGGTGGTATAAACAAACTTTTGATCTTTTTTAGTCTTTCATGTTTTTTTCATAGTCTATCCAAATAATATAGAACAGCTTGTACAAATCTTTTGCAATTTGAAATAGCACTGTTTTAAGGAAAATTTTCTGATTTAAAAAAAAATAAAATTGTTCCCAAGAAAGACATTTGTGTTTTAAAGACGCCATCAGGAATTCTTAATACCACTGTTGCTCTGTGCAACTGTTATTTCCATCATAAATATGTCACAGGTTTTATTAACCAAGAGAAATGTGAGGTAGTTTTACCAGCTGTAGAGGATACTATGAAACAATTTCATTGAACCAATTAAGTTATACTTATACTGTCTTTTCCCCCATTCTAAAGGGCTTTTCATTAAAGTTATTTTCACACTTATTTTTAAAATGATTAAAAAAGAAGTATATACACCATTGTTGAATGGTGTATATACTTCTTTTCATATTCATTTACCATATTTCAGGTAACTTTGAGTTTATATTTTCAAGATGCACTGAACATATTTTAACACTACGTTAAAAAAAAGGATCAGTCTGTACACAGCAAGAACGTTCTCTTTTCCTGCATACAGTAATTTATAAAGAAATTTCTTACAATATGTGGGCAGTTTTAAGACAACAGATGGTCTTGTCTCAGTGCAAGAAATAATAAAAGAGTGGATGATATATCATCTGTCTCTAATAACGCCTGTGTAGGCACTTGACTTTCAGATTTCTAAAAAGACCAATCTAGAGACATCAGATTTGTAGAACAAGCATGGAGTGAGAAGCTCAAGCAGTGAAGACAGTGAATGAAAACATGTTCTTGTTGGAAAGAGAAGTGTAAAAATATTTAAGAGAGACAGCCTTTTAAACAATCATTTTTCAAACATCTCTAACTTAATGCTATTGCTCTCTGAATTGAAGCTGTGAAACTGAATGATGGAATCCCATAGCTATTTCCTCTGTGCCAAACCAGACCAAGACTCGGGTTCTGTAAAGGCTTTTTTAGCAGCTGGAATTTTACTTATTCAGCCTCAGAGGTGAATCTCATTTTGATCAGCTGGACTGCTCATGTGAGCCCAGCCACAGTGACATTCCTGCAAAGTCACCACACTCTGCCTGGCAGTGGGAGCTCCTTAGGCTATCCGGAAGAGAGATGACCACAGATTTTATTAGCAATCTTATTGATTTGGAATTGAAATAGAAAACCTAGCCTCACAAAAAAGATGAAACTCTTTCTGCTTAGCCAACATTCTGACCACTTTATTTAAGCCTGATTTCTCATATTCTTCTGAATTAAACCCTCAAAAGTAAATTTATCCTTGATTATGCTCTGTTAAGCACAGAACTATGTTTATAGGAAAACATGAGGACATACCCTATGTAACTTGAATTTTGAATGGGAAAAATGGCAAAGTTCCATCTCCTTTTCTGTATTCCTTCAATATTTGAGAGCTTGTTATTCCAACATACACTCTTGGTGTTTTTCCATAATTCAAAAGTTCTCCATGTTATTTTAATACATAAATTTTATTAGAAAAAGCTTCCATTTGCCTGAAGTATGACTGAATGCTGATAAATTACTGTGGGCCCATAGCAATTTCTCCAAGCAGTCTCCATGTAAGTGTAAATTTAGTCAAACAAATCAAAATGTGAGTTATGTTCAACTGAAAATAATGATATCTATTGAGTGGTCAAAAACTGTTAGTAGCTATTAATAAATAATCCTCAGCTCACATGGTGATGTCAATCAGCACTATTATTTTACCCATATAGGAGCAGTTTGGTAAGGTAGAACTGCACAGTGATATGCAAGTTAATCATAGTACACAGCACAGTATTGTCAGAGCTCAAGAATGCCTTTGATCCCTACCTGAGTTTCAGAGCATTCAGGGCACCCTTTTGCACAGCATTCAAATGTGCTGCACGAATACTTCCGCACAAATCCAGAATGAATGACTGAGCTGCACAGTGGAATTGTGACATTATCAATTATATTAAAAACACCTCTAAGAAAACCAGCTACCTCACATGTACACACAGCCTTTTTCAATATTTTCCATCAAAACTTTGAGTGTACAGACATACAGTGAGCACAGACGTCAGTCAAGGGGATTGGGAGCTCTTAGGAGGAGACGTTCTGCTCTGCTGCACCCGTGATGTAAAACCAAGAAGTTTAGATAGGCCTTTGACATAATGGACTTGACAAGAAGAAAACCTGAGCAGAGAGGGCACCTGGAGAGCCCCCAACAGCTCTGTGACATTTTCATAGCCAGACCTGAGCAGGACCTAAGCTCTGCCTATCACTGCTGCAAGGTCCCCAGCACCTCTGCCAGTGCAATGTCTCTCACTCCCATACTCCAGCTGTTGAAACAACACCAGCCTGTGGAAAGCTGGTGCTGCAAACCAGCAGCTGGCATCTGAAAGTATGGAAACAGATAGGCTTGTGGGAAATGGCTCTCTGGAAAACGTGAGCAATATAACAAAAACTGGCTGGGAAATTTTGGTTAAAAACCCACTGTGCTGTTGCTGAACATATGCTCTTCAAAAAGCAATGTGTGTAAGGATGAGGCCAGAAACTAACTATGTCTTCCAGAAATACACCTGTGTCACTTTCTAGGGCAGCATACAGATGGTATCCAGACTGGTATTTTCCTACTACTGAGCAAATAACAAATCTATTAAATGTATTAGTACATACTAATGAAATACGCATTTGCACAAAATGTGAGTATTTCTAGAAGAAACAGGGCTATTTAATTTTAGAAATACAAAAACTTTAATTAAAGTTATGATGCTGTCTGGGGATTTTGTGTCTAGGAGCTATCAAAACAAAAAAAAAAAGGAAGAAAGGAAAAGAAAGGTCACTCTCACAGTAAAAAAGAGAAAAAAATCTAAAATAGTTCCGTTATTATAATTGAATTGGCTACAACTTTAAGCAGCTATTTATGTTGATTTGTAAACATAAAGCCCATATTTTAATAGAACTATGCTTGCAAAGTTCTGGGATATTAAATGGTTCTAATTCTATTCTACTTTATGACTAGTTCAAGAAATGACCTCTAGCTAGATCTGGCCTTGTTCTATCATGCAACTAGATTTTTCTTACAGAAAATAAATTAAAAAGGTGTGACCTTGCTGAGGGCTTGCAGAGAAAATGAGGTACATCTTGTCACAAGCAGAAGAGCCTATTTGAAACACGGTTTGTTCAATTTGAAAGGCTGCTGCTTTCCTCAGATCAGAAGTTAAGATAAAGGCAGTTGGATGAAAGAGGAGAAACATTTCCAAGGGATGAAATTAAAGAGCTACACTGGAATCCCATTCAGTGACACAGTGCCTTTTTGTGTGAGGGTTTATCTGGGATGCATCAGCCACACCTTGTCCCTGCGCAGGCAGGAGCAGCTCCTCACCAGCACAAAGCCTGTCGCAGAGGGGAGGATGAGGAGGGAATCAGAGGGCATTCTCCCCCCCACAGCAGGGCATGGCAGAAATTAAATAACTTGCCTAAATGTTACACATTTTGCGTGGGAGGAAAATCTAAGCCCCTGCTTCTGTCGATCTCAGCAGCTCTCTTGGGAGCCCTGTGCTTCCCCATCACCAACAAATGTGGCATCAGTGGGCAGTGTTCCCAGATGGCTAACACCTCTGCACTGAAAATTCAAATTTTAAGGAGGTAGTAGAATACCCCACCCAAAAATGGGCATTCAAACCTGTCTCACCTTTATGACTGGTAGCTCACAATCAATTAACTTTTAATTTGACCTCCTAAAAACGCACAGCAATTTGCTTGACACCACCTCAGAAGAATAGCTTATATTTGGTGTCCAAATCAAAATAGGTTTATTTCATAATTTCCCTTCTAGTATCCTAAATAGTTGCCTTGGTCTTGATCACAAAGTGTCAGGGAGCAGGGCTGTGATGCAGTCATGTCCTTAAGTGCTTCTCTCAGCCTGGCAGGAGCCCGGTCAGGTTTGCCCTCAGCTCACCATGGTCCAGCAGTGCAGACCAGCAGCCCATGGGTTTATTCCTCTCTGCAGCTGCAGACCTGCAGCACCACGAGCCCATGGCTGGCTCCCTCCTGCCATGAAGGGCTCTGACTCTGCTCTGCAGCACAGCAAGCTGGTTCCCAGCACAGAGGCCCCTGCATCAGCACCCCTCAGCACTGCTGGGGGACACTGAGCAGGGAGCAGGGGGTGTCCCCTGACCCACCCCAGAGCCAGGGCGGTGCCACCTCACCTGTCCCATCCCTTTCAGACTCCGAGGCTTCTGGCAGGGGGGATGGATCACTCCCACTCCCACAGCAGCATTACCACAGGCTCCTTCTTGCAGTGCTTGAAATGTATTTAATCCCAACACGATTATCAGGTACCCCTGCTTTAAGTATCGTAAAAGCAGAACCACAGCCTGCAAAAGATTGCCTTACAATTATCTCCCAGCAGCTACTTAAGTATCACCCAAGCATATGTTGTGCTAATTCTTATGACCACATACAGTTTCATTTCACTTGTTCAGAACAAACCCTGACTGCGAACAAAGCTTTTGGTGGAGTGACAAGTGGAATTCCAAACGAGTAAGACAAATATTTCCTCCAGAGGCTAAACCTACTGCGAAATATTAATCTCCTCTTCTACACATCTTCACATGTCTTTGGTGAAACACCTGTCTGGAATTGTTAATAACAAATATTTTTCAGGGTATACACTTCAAAGACAGTACTGCAATGTCAAGCAGTGTAAAACTTTTGAAGTAATTTTAGCTAAATACTTCTGTGACAACTGTCTGAATCAATTTGTCTTAGCTGACTATATTCTGCTATTATAAAAACCTAAGACCTGGCTATCAGCCAAAAATGTAAAAATTTGAGTGAAGTCATAGCTAATAAGTTGGACAATCAAACACACACACACACAAAAAATGATAATGTGTTGTAGTTGATTTAGGAAATGATCAATGCCCTCTGCTTTCTTAAGTTCCAACAAAAATGGTATTTTTCCTTAAAAGGATTGAGTAAAAGAAAAAATTTATTCACTAAAGGCCAATTTAATAAAGCAACGAAACAGCAACAACCCAATATTAAGGAATTACAAAATGAGACTATTATGTCCTTGCTTAGCATAGCAAAATTTTAGTCCTTAGCAAGGAAAAGGATAAAGAGTCAAAGTAAGACGATTCTAAGAAAGGATGGCTATTTTTAATTGCTGAAAAACCTCAAATCACAGACAAGTAATAAGGCCAAGAAAAGGAAATAAAAAAGAAATAATTGTGTGTATGTGCTGGAGGGGCAGGGGGAGAAAAGAAAGCAAACTAGGGCTGGAGACTTAGCAAAACTTCTGAGAATTACTCACAATTGTGGTAGCAAAAAAAAAAAATTACCATCCAACAAAGAAGGTCAAGCTGACCTCAAGATTCTAAATCAGGCTCTTGAAATCCTAAATCATACAAAGCGCCATCACTTCAAGGCATACAAACATAAGAGGATTAAGGTAAGTGTCCCACCTAAAAGCCTGAGAAAACAAAGATTAGTTTTAAGTACTGAAAAGAAACACAAATCATATGGATGCTCCGTGCACAGGAAGGAATAATTGTTAGGATGTCTTAAGAGCACAGTAAAATAAGCACTACATAAGAAAAAAATCCAGGTTTGCTTGCCACTTTTTGAGTGCAAATATACTCATGTCAAAATGTAACAAATATTAAAGGCTTAAAGAACCGACTCAAAACCCATTGAAGTCATGGTAAGATTTGTATTGACTTCAGTTAGCCAAGACCCTCTGCTTAGAAAGATTAAGTAGAAGACAAATAAAACTATTCTTCTTAGGGGAGGGCAGTAAAACTGCTTCTCTCAGCTCTACTGTACCTACCTGAGTGACTTCAGTAACACACTTATCAACCCAGCCACACAGCAACAAAGGCTTTCCCTATAGGCAAACACTCAGAAACAGTTTATGCTAGCTATGCTATCGACTCCTGGTCATATTTGCATTTATGCTAGCAGGACAAAGTGTGGCGCCTTTTAAAGGATGACATTAGTTTTGGACGTTATTCTACAAGTTTGAACTGTAATAGTCATGTCTTGACTTTATGAGATGTCAAATGCAATTTGAGCATGCACTCCAAATTCTGTATTCATTTTCATGTCAGGGAATATTTAAAAATAGTAGTGATACAATTGTTTATGCTCCTAACTACATGGAAAGAAAAGTAATACCTATGATTTATGGGCTGACCAGCTTTCCACCAGTGAAGACTACTTCAAGAAGTTATTATTTAATTGAAGAACTCAAGTTTGGAAAATCTCCATTCATCTTCTTGTTTCATACTTGCTGGAAATAATCACTGACTTGTGGCATTACTGAGCACTTATGTTATCCTGTCTCTCTATTCCAATCCAACTCAGTAAGACAGAAGCTTGGACTAACCTACCAAACATGAAATTTTCAGATTAATCTATTCATTAAAATTAACACTTGCACCTTTGTCCTGTACTAGTCAAAAAGCCTCTACTGAATCCTCTCAAATATCTATTTATTTAAATGCAAATATGAAAGCAGGGATCTGGGAGATCCCCGTGCTTTTATAAGCACTTAGTCAACTAAAATACTCCCTGACATTAAACAAGTCACTTGCCAAGTGGTCTCTTTTGAACCCAGCTGAGAAGTGGATAAAGGTTTTAGAGCTGAACCAGAGGCAAAGGGCTTGGCAGATTCCACCACATCTGAACTGTGCCCCCAGTGCTGCCTCCTCTGTGGAAACTAATAAACCACACTGTTTCAGAGGGAAAAAATACTCTGACAAGCAATTAAGTCCTGTCAAGTCAATAACCTTTTGTCATGAAGACACTTAATGGGGGAAAAATTCCCTTTTAGTTTATACTTCATTCTTCTTACAGATTGAGGAAAAGTCACCTATCACATTATAAGGAGAATTGGGTTTTTTTCTGAAGAATTAGGCACAGTCGTGGGTCAATTTTCCACAAGGAAATCAAGACAAGTATGGTTCTACTGGCCAAGATGACCATTCACTGGGAATTCTAGCAATCTGTATTTAATAAAAATTAATTTCACCTATATGCCCAACACACTCCAGACATTTAACTTCTCTTGTGCTTTCCTCCTAGTCCTATGAGGAAAAGAGTGGATATTCTTACCCTTCATGATGAGAAGCAAGTAGGAAGCACATAGCTTAGAGGTACTTCAAGACAATCATCTCTCCCATTTACATTTAGCATCCTAGGCACAATCTAAAACTTGTTAACACCAGACCAATTTCAACCACTTTCATAGCAACATTCTCAAGAATTTGTGTAAAAAGTTTTCAAGAAGTTAAGCATTTCTGTTCGTCAAACACTAGGCTTCTGCTTAGAAAATACTGACAACTATTTTAAGATAATCTTGATAATGTCTTCAGATAGATGTAGAATTCCCACAAAAGACTAAGTTACCATTGTGTGCAGAATACTGTTTTTATAACACTAGTGGCTAAACAAAAATGACTTCATTGAATTAACCTGTCCTCTGAGCCATTCCTACTTGTCAGGTACAGACAAAAGCTGCCCTGTTCAAACCCATTTTGGCCAGCTGTTGCACAGAAGAACACAAAGTACAGAAGGTAGCAGTACACAAGGTCACAGTGCAGAGCAAGCACATATTCAGAGTTTTTCACTGCCATTTCCTACAAGTTTCTACCACAGGCAGAATTTCAATCTCATTACTAGGTCACCCACTGCTCTCACTCCCTCTGTCAAAGGACTTTCCATGGCAAAAGTGACAGCCATTCAACAGCTACATTAAGGTCTTGTGTTGCAGGGAGCAGTGTAAAAACACAAGGTTGGACAAATAAATGCTTTGTTTCTTATCAGAACTGCTTCAACACCCAAGGGAAGCACAGCAGGAGCAGGACACCCTCCCTTTCCCCGTTGAGAGGAATGCAGTGGCTGAGGACTTGCACATCAAATTCCTGAGATGCTGCCAAAGGGAAAAACAGCAGCATCCCATGACCTGGCTCTGACCAAGCATCCCAGTGAAACTCAGCCATGGCAGGGGAGCTGTGAGGGACACAGCTCTGCTCTCCTCCCATTACCAGGGATGCACAGTTCCTGTGGTGACTCCTCACAGGATCTGAAGCCTTGCAGGGAAACCCCTGAAGGAAATGCAGCAGCAGAGCTATTGCCTATGGCGATGCTATGGAAAGAAGTGGTAGTGACAAGATGACATTGAGAGTCTGACACTGTAGATTAGCCCAGAACCATATCAAAATGACTCACAGTTATCAGATCTAGATGACAATGAGACTCCAACATCACTGTCATCTATACTGAAAAAATAAATAAATGCTACATGCCACTAGCCACAGGAATGGACAGGCATTGTAGATATGCTGCAGCAATGCTGTTTATGGCAAGGATGGTTCAAGAGCTTTGATAATTAACCTAAACTCAAACTTACACAATTTTGTCTTTTTCATTAAAGGGAAAAATGCATGCATGAATACTATGATTAATCTAGGGATAATTCATCTTACAATAACAGAGCAAAGTGCTGGTAATTGAACAATACCAATTAGGTATCAATAAATATTGAATTAGCACCCATCATTCTGATGTGCAGGATGGCAAGGATGGATGCATCAGGCCAGTAAATTGGGTAGCGGATGGAAAACCTTCTGCATTCCAAATGCCCTCCTGTGAGTAGCATCCAGCAATCCTATCTGTAGGCATTAGGCACAAGACACATTAACAGTCAGCAAACTCAGGCTACGTGCAAGGGCAAGCACACAAGGGCTCTCTGCTGCACGCAGTGGGGTACCCCCAAACCAGTTCTCTGACAGACACTGAGCAATAAGGCAAGTGGCACTGGTGACTGTGAGCAGACAGCAAGGTAGGAGGGACAGCTGCAATTATTAGGAGCAGTCAACAGCAATATCCTACAGGCAAGGAAAGAACACGCCCATGTATGAACAGAGGAAAATAAAAAAACACTTTTTCTCTCTCCTTTTTTCCAGTGAGAATATGTTAAATACTAGGTTTCTTTTTCCATTCAAGTAATTTTACCAGAACACTGTTATAACTGCTGTCAAAAAAACTCAATTTCTCTTCCTACAAAATTTTAGAAGTATTTAAATTTTTATTTCAAAGGAAAATGAGATGGTTCAGACTGACCACCAAGTCATTTGTCTTTTATTGCCACACTTGTTTTTCTCTTCCTTTTTCTTTTTCATGAAAGTCATACATGGAAACTACAAGCTAATGAAACAATGATGAACATCTACTTCAATAACACCAAGAATTCTCAAATGTGCTTTGTTTGTTTTGTTTTTTCTGCAAAATTAACACATTAGAGACTATTTACCACTGTACAAAATTCCTTTCTTTATTTATGAAAGCTACATCTTTACTATCATGATGTGAAATGAAAAGCCTCCTGTACTTGTTGCATACAATTAAGCTGCAACAAAAGCCAGCCCAAGCCATTTCACATTTCATAGGGCTGCAATTATTCTTTAACTGTTAGAATATGCTGTCCCCCAGGAGCTAATTACAGAGAACCTCTCATCACATACAAGAAACACACAAACAAATCCTTCAAGCACAAAGCAAATGTTCAACATTAAAGAGATGCATTCAGGAAGTCACACCAATCAGTTTGGTTCAGCTAATTACTAATCTGATTTCTGGAGTAGTTGCATTAGATAATTATGATGCCCATTCACAACTTGAAAGCCAGGACTCTGACTGATTATAATAAAGATCTAGGACTCGAAATAAAAGTAAGGGCAAAGTATGAAATATACATCAGAACAGGGCTGATGGGGTACGTTTGTTTATTGCCGGCACTTCCTTCGGCTCTTTGCTTTGGAAGGCCCCATCCAGAGTTTGCTGAACCCAGCAGGAAGATTTCCATTGATATCACTGCCATTTGGATCAAGCCCAGAATAACAAGACATGGCTTTGCCTTGCAGATTACATTCATCAAGTGCCCAGGAAGGAGCTTTCCCTGCTCGATGTCGGTCGGGCGAGAGCCGCGTTCCCAGGCAGCCGGAGCCCATCCCGTGGTCACTGCCCTGGGCCAGGCTCCCACAGCCCATCCTCCAGGGCCCAGACAGAGGCAGCCCCCTCTGATAAGAATTAAACTCTTCAAAGAATCCATTGTAAATGTGCTTTAACTCACATTTTGCTTGGTTTCAGCTTCTGCAGGATTTTTTTCTACCTCCAGCAATTGGTTTGCTGGAGTTTGAGCATTCATAAAGGTGCATGACCCAGAATACAAGGTACAATAATTCCTCTAGTTTCTGACCCAGATGAAATTCTTAATTACTCCACTGTAGTTTATACCTGAGACTGGCAAAAATTTGCTTGATGAAACACTAATAATTATGTTTTATAGGAAAAACATCGCTCTAATTAAATTTCTGATGAAGTAAATATACTGAGTTCAGTTATCAGTCCAGCCCTTAGTTTCAGCTCCCTTCTAAAGACTTGACCAGATATAAGAGAAAAAAGTTTTTGAAAGCCCATTGACACATTTACAGGTAGCAATTCACTGCAAGTGACAACCCACGTACAGGGGCAAAAAATTAGGAATCAAAACTTTTCACTACATTACAGCCTTGCACATCTTGCACCACCCAGAATAGTACTACTAAGCTATTGTATGCAATAAAATAAATACAAAAAATGCAGAACTTGACCTGTCATTTTCATCCTTTTCATATGTAACACCTGAATTTCTGAGAGATGCATGGTGGTATTAAATAACTGTGAAATTTAAACAAATGATGAACTTTAGGCAGGTGAACCAGCTTCAGTAGAATGTACTCAGTGGACTTTTGCCAAGTTGGAGCAAAAATAGAGATTAAAAGCCCATATTTTAAACTAATTAAAGAATAAATGAAGAAGTTTCAGCTGCAACTTAAGCTCCACATAAAACTCAAGAATAAAGATAATGAAAGAGATAAAGGCTAGAAAAACAAATATCAGAAGCAAATTTTCCCGCAGATCCTTGAGGCTAATCAGCAAAAGTTTCACATTGTAGGGTCACAAAACTCGCATATGTCCTTGAGAGGGTGCCCCTGCTCAGCCACCATGTAGGGACTGATCACATCACTTTGGGCACCCACATCTACAAAATCACATGAGTAGGTAAAGATTTTTTGTTGGTTAAACCCCCCCCAGAATAAAATGTCCATTCAGACTGGCATTCCTCTACCTGAGTATCTCAAATAAGGCAGAACTGCACGGTAAATTGCTTGCACATAGTCACACTGGACACCTTTTTGAAGCATTAAGGTAAAAGGGATTCTTTGCTGCTGTTAAACTAAATGAATGAGAGTTGCAAATCTGTATTTCAAAGTCAATAGGCTACAATATTTACAGGGCTGCCATATGTGATAGCTTAAAATTCAAAACTGAACGAAAATTGTGTGGGGTGGAAACTAATGTTATGGAATCTGAACCAAGACTACATTTATATTTCACTTTAATGCTCTAGCTGTTTAATCAAAATATGAATAAAAGGTCTAAAAGACCAACACACAAAAATATCATAGTTCTGGAATTTAGCTTTAGCTTCCTATTGTCAACCAATTACTGTGTAATTTTTTCCCTGTGACTGAATAACTAACTGTTAGCAAATAATGAAAAGGCAATTACAGCAGAGCTTTGTTCATATTACCTTCTTCATTTTATTCAGGCTATAATTATTGTCAGTGCTGGAGGCTTACTGTACCATGTAAGTGGCACCAGGGAAGAAAATGGAATGGGCTGGTGCATGGAAAATTGCAAATGTCACAGCTACCTTCATCATCACCGTTGGACTTCAGAGATTAAAAAAAATAAGCAGTAAAAAGCTCTCCACGTACGTTTTGCAAATTCTGTACCTCAATCTGTTGCAAAGGATGATGAACTGGTAGAAGGGAAAAAATTCAAGTACCATGTTTGTTCTTTTTTTGTTCTTAACCTCTGCTGCCCACCTCCCCCCAACATTTTTATTACTATTTAATTCCCACAGGACAGCTCCTTTTTGCCACAGTGTGCCTGGAAAGAACTCATGGAAATATTCTTATAGCAGCAGTTCTCATTAAGGATGTCCATGCAGTTCTATAACACAGTAGCATATAAATGATGTATTTTATGGGGTTTGATCTTTACTTCTTAGACACATACAGACAAATCCCTTGGAAAAAAAAAAAAAGAACACTGTGACCTGTGTGTGCAGATTTAGTGTACCATACTTAGGGCCTGACATTGACCATTTATTTTGACCATTGTTTCTCTGGGCTTCTAGTATGTATCAGAAATTATAGATACAAATCAGAAGTATGATATTTGGTTTTAACTTTTTTTTTAGAAAGAAATAACCTTCTTGTGTATCATTCACATTGTTTTTTATTTACATTGTTGTTTACAAGAGATAAACTCAGTAAAACTATATTTGATGCATTTTATTCATGAGCAGTGTTGCAATTACTTTTAAAATAATGTAAATCATTATATAGCCAGTTAATTTTTCAGTATAAAGTAAGGCTGACATACATTAAAAGACATCATAGCTTGATGCTGACTTGTGTTTAAACTTGCTTCCAAACTGACTGGCAAATTTTGGTATAAATTGCTTATTTTAATGCATGATAATTCTTCTGATCTAGGTTAGTAAAAGAAGAAATGCACCTTTATATTTTCATAAAATTGAGCTGCTTTGTACTTTCATGGATCTTCCTGTCAGATACATGTATATTCATCATCTTTCTTTAGTATTTTAGTGCTGGTTGTTTATCTTCCACTGCTGTTGCTGTAGTAGACACTTGCACAAACACTGCATTCATAACCCAACATCTCTAATTGTTCCTTCTCCTGATACAGTCTTTGGCCATTCAGTATCCCCCAGCATCTGAGCACTCTCATGATTAGAGGAGTGAGGCTTTGGAGACTGCTTCACCCAAAGAAAACAAAGTGAGTTCTAGAAGGAGATTGTAAGTCTTCCATAAAAATATACGGATGGAAAACAGAAGCGTAATGGGAAATGGCACCAAGTGAATCCACAAAAACAGAAAAGCAGAAGGTGCCTCTCCTAGGCTCCTTTGCAGCCCTAATCCATTTTATGCTGCCCTTTTCCTCCCAGGAGGTTCTGCTCATGATAATCAATGCCTTTCTCCAGGTGGTGAGAAGGAGCCTTTGGGTGCCTCCTCCCCTGTGCCCTGGCCCAGGGCTGTGGAGATTTCCCCCTCTGTATTTCTGTGAGCACCACCCTGCTCCTTCAGCTGGGACAGCTCTGGGGCTGCTGCCAGGGAACAGCAGTGGGGCTTTTGGCACCCCTTGCATTTATGGACAAGACCAGCCATTAAGCCCAGAATATAAATCACTGCCTTTCTGCTCCCAGTGACTCAGAAACTACACTAAGATAATATGCTTGTCACTTTTATAGCTAATGTCTGCATTTTTAAATGATTTATTTAATTCGTTAAGCCTTTCTTAACTTTGATATCAGAAATTTCCACATCCTTGTGAAAATGATCAAAAGGCATCATATTAGGAAAAATATTAACCACTTATTTTTTGGAGGGCAGAACAAGGAATCACAGAAAATTATTTGGAACTAACTACTTAAGAAAAAGTAATTCTAATTAATGTAATTTGGTGGAGACATCCAGCACTAATTTTTTTCCCCCTAGGTTTAGTCAGCAAAGACTACAGAAACTGCTTTAGTGCAAACTCCCTCTTCCAGATAGGAGAATTAACTCTAGGATACCCTTGAGCCAGAACAGCTCACAGAGCAGAGGAAGGGGTCAGGATCACCCTAGATGCCTTAAAATCCCTGAACTTTATTCAGTGTTAATTAGATGGAAAAGAACTGAAAGTAAACACAGCAGGTCATCCTAGGCAAGGGACATATGGGTACATGACACCCAGCCCAGAGCTCATCACCAAGAGAAAAACACCTCAGTGGATGCAACATTGCTCTCTCTGAAGGGTCTTATGAGAGTTTCAGGTTTTTGTGCTTTGCTTTAAACATCTACTGCAAAAATCTAAAGATTTCCAGTTTCCTACTGAATTTTCACCCAGCAGTTTCATGTGAGTGCCTCTGCACAGTCACTCAGGTTTTGCTTTGTCACATGAGTGTGAGGTTAGTCTTACTACTGTGAGGTGACATTGGGGCTGTACCTTGCCTAACTTCATTACTTTAATTTAACTTCCACACTATTAGCTGAAGTTCTAACTGTGTCTATGCTGCTGACTGCAAGCAGACATCATCCCACACCAGCCACTCATCCAGCCACCTGGTCCAAGAGCCCTAAAACCCAAATTGGAGTCTTCTAACCCCACCAGTGTGTTCTGCTTAACCTGAAGGAACACCCTTGGCCCTGCCACAGTGAAAGGCTGATATGCCACAAACATTTCCCATAAAGTGGTTTTTAAAGCATGGATCAACATTATTCATGGAACATGCTCCCACTTGTCACAGTGGCCTTAGAAACACTGAGAGCTTTCACCATCTGATTGTGGCAAGCAGCACTTACCAAGAATTATATCCCACACACAAAACATTGCTCTACAGTGAATTTATTCCATCTGAAATGCCCCTGGTGTGGATGCCCAAATTTCCAGCATGCCCCCTCTCCCTATGATGCACTGACAACAGCAAAACTGCCTGTACTCTTACAGGCAACCTGAGCCCAAGGGGGAGTGAACTCTGGTCATTCTGGAATAGCAGAACCTGTGTGGTACCCATAAGAAAAATCTCTGCCTCTTGCTCTCCAACTACACAACTGCAATTGCAGTCATGTATCTGGGTAGTCAATTAATGCCTGTAAAATGCAGATGTCTTAAT
Organism: Agelaius phoeniceus; assembly: GCF_051311805.1. NCBI lineage: Eukaryota > Metazoa > Chordata > Aves > Passeriformes > Icteridae > Agelaius > Agelaius phoeniceus. The sequence continues at coordinate 12,129,582 of NC_135276.1, forward strand.
AGAATAATAATAATTTAACTATCCTATAGGCATTATATTCAGTTCTTAGTTTAATTCATGATCCATGGGCAAATCAACAGCTTAAATAGTTTGTCTTCGTTTTTCTAAGTAACAGTATATCTGGGAAACGGGAGTAAAATCAATTGCATACAGACAGCACAGTAAGGGCATTTCCCTTTTTATACATTTTCCCTGGCAATGCTTTGGGACCTTTGTGGTCTGTGGTCATTTTTCAGCTCTCTGTGTCAACAAAAACAGACTTTTCAGCTCCAAAAGAAATGCATCACACATTAAATCCTTACCAAATTTAAGCCTACTTTGTCATTTTTTAGATCCTGAATAATATCATAAACTTTTGGGATTACAGAAATAATAATGACCAGAGCCCAGGCAATTTAAGCCTGCTGTGCTAATCGCAGACTAGAAAGTCTTTTATAATAACATCTACATGCTAGAAAAATAAAGATTTCAAACCACCCAAATGCCTGCTCTTTCCATTCCCTGCAACAATGCAGAGGTCATCGCTGAGATAATGACGCACATCCTCCAAGCCATTCTGTTTGTGTCCGACGCGGATGAAAAATAATCTGATCACTTTTTTTCATTAAAAAAACCAAAACTACTATATCTTAAAACCAAAATTAAAAAAAAAAATCCCCTGATTTATTGAAAAACGTAGTATGATGTCAGTGTGAATTAATGTTTCCCATAGGCATACTAATAAGCTCCATGACATAATAACTTGTTATACTACACCAGTGGGACCTTAAAATTATTCCAAAGATAACATAACACAACACTTGAAGCAGCAGGAAACTTCCAGCATGCTTTTAGATGTTTTACAGTGTTACTAATCTTTGAATTGCTTGGAAAAACTGAAAGGAAACAGAATATTTAAAATTGGAAGCACTGCAGCTAGAAAATGACTCCATTCCAAATTCCAAATGTGCACAGGAGATTAATGTCAATGTAAAAAAAAAAAAAAAAGCAGCAGAAGTGGGGAAGTTATTAAATGCACTTTCTAGGTTGGACATGTGCCTTTTGGTAGTCCAGTGAAAATCTGTTTTTATTTGGCTGAGTTATGAGGGTTTAAAAGAACAGACTTGCACACACACCAATTTCTTATTAATGAGAGGTAGGTTTCATTTATTTATTTATTTGCAAATGAAAGTTAAGCTAGAGATCAGGACATGCTTGAGAAAAGAAGCAGAGACTGCTTTTTCTGTAGCACATAAGGATACCATCTAATGTCAAAATCCCTATGAAGTCAAACTAGAAATTAGTGCAGTGTAAGCTAATAACTCTACATGGTGAAGCAATGTGCTCTCTAGGGCTAAATACTCTAAGCAGACAAAAATAAAAATATAATTAAGTGGTGTGGTTCAGTTCAGTAAACTGGAATTTAGAATTTGTATTTGAATCTCCACATTCAAACCATTTATTCAAACAAGTCACTTGAGATGTGAGGGAGGAACCACAGATCTCTCAAAGGCCACCAAGTGAGTGCTTGGGCAAAGATCTCAATGCCCACCTAAGATGGCCAAAAAGATCTTCCAGCTGTGAGTCAGAGAGCCCCTAAAGGGCACAGGGAACAGTGCCCAGCAAGGGCTGGCACACCCCAGGCAGGCAGGGGCCACTGCTGCAGCTGCCCAGGGACGCTGCCTGCATTGGCTCCCCTTGCAGAGCTCACACAGAGGGGGCTGCTGGAGGGGCAGGTCCCTGCCCAGGTGTCCCTGGCCCTTATGGCTTGTGTGTCTTGGACACAGACACTCTTCCCTTCTCCCAGTTATCAAAGTTTCTGTGTGTCTGACATCATATTTACTGCACCATCTCTTTGAACCAGCTTCCTTTATGTCCACTTTTGTTTCACTACCATTTCCACTTGGCCTTGCTAAGACATGTACCACAATTCTCTGCTTGTTCGTTTCTTAAATAATAACATAACCCTGACCATTGCTCCCATCTGAACTGTGCAGTGTTCAACCAAAGCTAAAAATGAATATTCCTGCAAAAAATGTTAACCTTTGATCCAGACACATCTCTGGCATAGGTGATCCTGTTGTGCTGCAACCCTTTGATCATTCACAAAAATTGGAACCATTTGCAAAAGTAAAGCTTGTGATTTGCACATAAACCAGCCCCGACAGGATGGTTTACAGAAGGCTGGAGTATCCACACATTATACTGGGAATGCTTGTCCAGTCCTAAAATCATTCCCATTGTGGGTCTAACATGGGCTAAACCCAAGTTTCTACTCTGCAGCCCTGCAGAAGGAAGCAGGATGGTGTGTCTAAAACAATGAATCAACCCAAGTCAATGAGCAAGTGATCTCACGTTAGCAGGCACCACGGGACAGAGCAGCCAGGGCAGCTCTGAAAGCTCCATCAGCCATGAAAGATTCAGTTTCCTATTCATTCACTCAACTGCTTCAACATCATGGGAATCTACAACAACCGTGTGAAACCATTTTCCACAGTGAACCTAGAACACCTGGGGAGCTCTTTGTAGTCTCTGCCAAGCAGATATCTTTAAAAGGAAGGATAAACTGCAATCTGAAAATGTCAGATACAGACCACTGCTGGTACAATGGCAAGGCACAGTCAAGCAGAGAGAAGGGGTGCAGTAGGATGGATGCTTTGGGCTAGATAAAGAAAAAGATGGAAATAAATGTCGGGAATTAGATGGAAAAGGAAGTATTTTAAGAGTATGCAAAGGCTACGAGAGGATTGAACAAACACAGCAGCAGAGATGAACAGAAAGTGATACATGAGTAATTTTGAAATTTGCTATTCCCACGGTCTGCCAAGAACAGGCAAAAAAAAAAAAAAAACAAAGAGGAACTAAGTTATGAGCTGGAAAAGTTCTCCCTTTCTCCCTCCCCACAAGTAAAAGAGTATTAATGTGATATACCACTGAAAATGGTATAGGAGCTGTGTACTTGTCTCTAATTGAAGATTTTATGTTAATTTGAATGACTCATGATCCAATGAAAAATAAAAACCTATACCAAATATATTTAAATTTCCTTTATCTCTTACAATGGACTTGTGGTGAAGCGGTGAAAGAGAAAATTTATTTGAGGAATTCAGTGTGGTTATTTCACAGAAACAACACATTTCCTTCACTGAAAAGCAAAACATAGTCTATTTGAGAGTTTCAGACTGAAGAGACAACTCCCCTTAAAATTCTGTTTAATTTCTAATATTTGGCATGGCAAACAAGTTTAAACATATAGGAAAGACTCACTTTAATACCAACTTTTTGCCCATATGAAACATCCCTATATAAGACACCCCTTTTGATGGAGACCCTGCACAGAAAAGCTCCACAGCAATTTCTGTTTTTTTTCTTGTAAAATGGACGCACATAGACAAAATTCAAGTTCCTGTGTTTCTTTTTGCTAAACATTTTATATCATCTGTCTGTAGAGATACTCAGATATGTTGCCTGTGCTGTTCATGGACGTTTTCACTGACTAATATTAAAATTAAAACTATTAACAATAAAATGCTTTTCCTTTTAATATTATAGTATATATTACAGGCTATATTATTATACAATATATTATTTTATTACTTCTTAAAAATACTCTAATTTTAAAACTTTTATGTGAAAGTGTTCAAAGCAGATTTAATGTCACTTAACATCCCAGAGCACCCTTCTACATCTGCTTGGGGCATTCATCACTCTAAATATCTCAGCACAAACAGAACCTATCAACATGCACAGTGCAAATCTTCAGTCAGGAAAATGGGTAAAATTAAAATGATGGAGACTGCAAATGCTGTCATTTGGTTCATTTGAGCCCAGATAACAAATATTTATCTAATTGAGAAACACAGTCCCTGAAAACTCACAATTGCACTGACTTTTAGTCAGATTGAGATGGTGTGACCTGTTTGTCAGTCAGTACAAGTGTTGCAGGAAACTCTTATAAGCCTGATCTAATTGGACTTTTGAAATGGACTCCAGCAGACCATACAGAGATCCCACCAGCAGTACCTTTCTATCTGTATGCATTCCCATAATTGCAGGCTGCTATTCTCATCAGAGCTTATCTTTTGCATGGCAAAATGACATGACTTGGTAATTAGGGGGACCAAATAAAATGCAAGTGACAATTAAAATTTAAGTGTAAATTAATTACGTGCCTGGCTATTGTCAACAGCATTGAAAGTGTGCTGATGCCATCTAATTGTGAAAAAAATTGAAGTTATGGTCTATGTTACACATCAAGGCTCTGTAATGCAGGTGGCTTATCTAAAGCCACTATTTCTGTGGGCCTGTTCCTCTTGTGTTAGACACTAACATCAACACAGTTTTACCCAGAAGATGATAGGTAATCTCACAGGCTGCTTTAATTTCTCATCATTGATTTTCTGTAGGGTACACAGGAAGCATCTTCAGGATTTAGATGATTCCCATTTGCAAATATTTCTAGACAACATAGTCATGTGCAATTATAGAACTAACCTCTCAGAAACAAACCCATCTTGCAGACCAGTGAAAAGACATTCATTTCCATGATATAAAGTCATGGGTAAGAGAATAAAACATCCTAGAGGGTCCCTTGGTAGCTGTTGTCACATTTTTAGAGACTGATGCTATAAGGGTCTCATTCAAAACTCATTGATGCTGGGGCAGTTATTCCTATGCATGTCAGCAGATTTCAGAATGAAATAAGAACTTACAATGCAAACTTCTGAGGGATGCTTACAGATGTGGCAATGGTGGCCTTAAAAAGGAAGTTCTTGTCTGAAGCAAATTCCTGTAGCCAGCAGATTGGGACTGGGACCAGAGGAACCCACAAACCACTTTTTTTCCCTCCCCCTCTGGATGGTCTTATCATTATTGGTACAAATACACACTCCTCTCCCAATCTTCCATCTCAAATTTTCTTTACATTTCTATTTTCTTCTTGTTTGAGGCAAGCTACCATGCAGTTCTTTTGTGTATGTCACAAGCAAAATAACAGATGCCCTTGAAGCATCTTCCATGTATACCACAAAGAAAGACAAAAAAACAGAGATGAAAGAGAAAAGAGGGAGAGAGAAGAGAATGGAGAAGAGAGAAAAAGGCCATAAATCAAGGGCACAAGCACCTCCCTAGAAAAGCAGGAGCTAGAAAAAGAAATTTGGCTGCAGCATTTTTAAGGATTTCTAATGTTTCAGTAGTATCAGCACCAAAATTTATATCCTTCCATACCAAACTGCTGAAAGCTAGGCAGGAATGATAGACACTGCTGTATGGTAATTCATGGCAGTGGATTAGCTTAAAGCCATTGCTGAGGCTGGACTCAGGCATTTCAACTTATTCTGTGCTCAGAACAACCTTTATATGCACAGGGAGGTTGGATGATGATAAAAAAGGCAAATGCAGTAACCCAGAGTCCTTCAGACCTTACAAGCAACCCCCTGTCTCTAAGTGCTGGAGATGGTTGTGTCAATGAGCATAAGCAGTTAATGGGGCTGATAAATCTTTGAGACAGAGACTGTCACAAATTATGTTTCTGCACATTCTGTTAAAACAAATCCAGCCTTAATCTGAATCTATTCTACCTCAAGACCCAAGCAAGTCCCTGGGAAACCACGTCAAACAGAAAGAGAAACAATTTAAGAAGTAGTGTCAGCTGCAAAGAAATTTTAACCTTGGATGCATTTTTCTAGAAGAAAATGTAAGGCTCAAGAGCTAGAGATCATAGATTTCTCCGTGCTTTAACATACTTGCACTGCAGCAAAAGTGACGAGAGAAGATCAAGCAGAGGATCCATACTCTCAATACCTGTCAGACAGCCATCCCTGTCATGATGATATGAAATTTCAAGACTGCACATGAAGAGCAAAGTTAATTATGTCTTCTCTTAATTTCATTAAGCATCCTTAATTCTAAAGGGGAAAAAATTGGGAATACAGTGAAGTATCTGCAAATTACCCACATAAAGGCCACTTCAATGGAGCATGTACTTAGATCACAGTTCTTTTTTACTTTTGATATGCCACGATACAGTACTCTCAGGTGCAAAATCACTTTCTGTGGTTTCATTTAACAATAAGTTACAAAACCTTTTATAAATTGCCATAAGTGTAAAGAAATCCTGGTAACTGGGATTGTTTCCCAAACTATTGGGCCAAGTAAAAAACTCAATCCAGTTAATTACTTCGGCTTTATTTCAATTAAGAGAATATGCTAAAAATGTGATCAAGCTAGTCTCTAATGAGAAGAAATAGAAAGAGTGTAAAAATCTGGAAAAGAAACCTACAAACCCATAACCTTCAGGATTCCATGACTAGGAAAAATAATGAGCACATATATTTAACTAAGATGTCAAAAATTTGAAAATTAAAGTCTTGATTACATCACAGAAGTGAGATGAGAGATTTACCAAGGTTTAAATCTGCATTTTGATGGAAATTGCCCATATTGCAAATACTTGAAGTCTAAATGCCATGTTAATCCCTGTATCAGTGCTTCATCTTGGAATAATTGGAGGTATGAACTTTAAAGACCAGGCTTTTCTATGCTTACTTTAAGAAATATCATCTTCTTTGATAAATCCAAAATCTGGCCCGGCTTTCTGTATCATCCTTAGAGAGAAATTTTACCCCACATCCCTCACTAACAGAGCCACCACACGGATAAACCAAACACTGCTCAGCAGAGCTGGTTGGGTAAAACCTTTCATTTATTCAACCCTTGAAACGTACAAAGTTTGTTTTAGGAGAGGCTTGCACAGATTCTGTACTCCTTAATAGGATATAATTTTTCTAGCAAGTAGCAGAAGTAAGAGATTACCTTGATCATGTCCCCATCCTCATAGATTATTTTTTTAAAAATTACAGAAATATCTGTAGACTGAAGAACTCTGTAAGCAGAACTACCACCAAGCCTTAGTCATCACATATAAGAAAAATTTTCTGGAAGTCATTTTGAGCAAATGTCTGACCTCACATTAGTGACAAAACAGAGCTTGAACCACAGCTAATGTCCAGCCATCTCCCAGCCACAGGGCCTGCAGGGAGATGTGAGCCCCAGTTTCACACCTCAGGCTCTGTGCACGCCCAGTCAGGGCAGAGGTGGGCACTGCCTGGGTCACAGGGCTGCTCACAGTGACCAGCCCCAGCTGGGCAGAGCACTGCACTGGCAGCCCTCTTTTCACAAGCATTTGAGCTAACAGTCTATCTCATGCATGTGAAAATAATTATATAAACCCTGGTTATTAGTGCCACATTATTCAAGAATAGCTTGGATGTGTGGGCCAAGTCAGCTGAAATAAATCCTCATAGCTTTGCTATGGGTAATGCATAGACATTAGCATAAATTAGCTGAGGATCTGTCATATCTGACTCCTTCCATGTAACAGCCTTAGCTCCATGACTATTTTGATGTTTGTCTTCTGAGGGTATTAACCCTAAAATCATCTGTTCTGACCATGTGCTGGAGAATACTGAACCAAAGGTGACAGAGAAGGTGAGGAGTGGAGGTGATATCACTGGAAGAGGCCAACATTTACATGAACAGCAGGAAACTGTTCTAAAAGCAGTTCCCTCAGCAGCCTCCACCAATATCCTGATGGCTGCACTCAGTCCTGCCAGCAGATGATGTCACAGGCTCTCTCACACACAGGAATAAAAGCCACATTTCTTTTTTCAAAAGTGTCACCAGCAGCACACAATGTAAAATTTTAGTACCTCAGGAATTTTATGCATGGATACAAACTTCTCAAATGACCAGTGTGCTTTAGGAGCCAACCCACAGTCCGTGTGCAGGATCACATCACAGTGTTGTGTGAGCCAGACCCCTTTGGGATTAAATTTAACAGAATTTAATTAAAATTAAAGATTCCTCCCAGCACCACCCCTGATGCCCTCCAGCTCCTGGGCTCTCAGTCTGCAGGACAAGCAAGAACTCACAGAAATGTACAGCATGGACTTGGTGTCCACAGCTCCTCCTGCTTTGCTCTATAAATCCACAACCTGATTCACATTACCTGCAAACATATGCATAACCCCAGAAAAAGTAATGCCAAGTTGTAGTTCAACTCAATCTGAGACACCTTTTGCAAACAAATAAATGAAAAGAACCAAGTGTGTAAACTGGCTTTTGTAGATATAAGAATCAAGCCTTTCCTACAAATAAATTGATGTTAGTATTTGAAGCCTATTGTGTACAATTAAAAATGTCTAATTCACCCAAGACAAGATTGTCTCAGTGAAAGCCTGTCACCTTCTATATGGGAAAGACATGCATTATGTATTTTTTGCACTGATTTATCTTTGTAATACATGAGGCATGTTTTGGCAATATATATATATATATATAATCTGGAAATATACATTCAGTTTCTGTGATTCAGAGTTGCTACAATTAGCAGAAGTTAATATTTGACAGCAATTTCCCAAAAAAGCAACAAGGAGAATTTGAGAATAAGCATCCTTGATACAACAAAAACATAGGTGTTTGCTATGCTTGTCTGTTAAGAGAAAAATCTATCACAACTCCTTGCTAAAATGTGTAGGTGAAGAATTTGCATTTTTAGAATTCAACTTTGAAGGAGCTTGCTAAAAATCACAGTAATTAAACATACATTTAGAAACAGCTTCTACTTCAAAATTGGTACTGAAGGAGATAGAAAGAGTTCATTGGATATATAGGCACTTGTATGTTATTATGCACAACAATAATAAAATATGAAAGGGGATCTGTATAGAAATGAACATAATGTAGAGGTGATACAGCACTAGTCTGAGAATCTGTTTGCATGGTGCATTTTTAGCCAGGCCTTCCATTTAATGGAGCAGGCACTGATCCAGTGCACCAAGCTGCAGGTTTTTATTCTAGTTAGATGGCTAGGAAGGCCCAAAAGTGACATGAGATAAGATAATCAAGTCTTTTTCCTTAAGGCACATAAAGGTCACAAAATAACATTTAATTACCCACTCTTGTAACATTTATAAAGGAGCAAATCAGAATTACTCCAGAGTGAATATCTAGGAATCAACAATGAATCAAAACATAAATGGCAATTATTTTGTGTATCTGAACAAAAAACAAAATAACTTTCTGCCAGAGGAAATCAATTCCCCTTCCACATACTCCAACTGGCCTTGGTATTTTGCAAAAATACTGCTACAACCAGTTTGCTGAATTTTAACATGACTAAAAAAACACCCAAACCAACCATACAAAAACAAGCACAGCAAACAAACAAACAAAAACCTGACCAATTTTTACTAACTACAGAACTTTTCCCTACTTTTTTTCTGATTTTCATGTAAAGTTTAAGTTAAATTGGGGCTGAGCATTCATTTCAATTTTATGCTTTGTGGAGTGAGAAAAAGAAGAGAGTCCAAGACTGAACCATGCCAGTGGTGTCCACTTCTCTATCCACTCCAAAAAGTGTTCAGCAATGCTGTTTGAGGCAGCCCCCTATGCTGGAAATTAGTCTAGTATATAATTGTATAGCTGTTGCATGCAATAAAAACCTTATTGAGTTGGGTGAGACGAGGAACATGTCCCTGTCATTACCACTGCCATAAGTGAGGAACAAAGCAGATGCCAGGAGGAAACAGCCCTGATCTCCAGCACCCTGGTGGGAATGGATCCATGCCCAGCCCTCAGCAGGTCCCACTGGGGCTGTGCTGGTGCTGCAGTGGAGACTGAGCTGTGCCTCCCCACCACCAATGCCCATGGAGATGGCACAGCCCCACCTCTATCTGTGCATCTGAGATGGATGAGAAACTCTTATGACTACTTAGCTATTTTTCATTCTTTTGGAGCTTCTCTTCTCTTCCTTCAACCTCCACCTGCAAGTTCCTAAGTCCTCTGTGTCTTCATGGACTCTCCATATTAATAATCCTAAAAGACATGGGTAACATTTGGTGCCAGTAAGCTTCATTTCTAACCGCATTATGCTTCAAAGGCTTGCCAAGAGATACAAAGTCCAACAAATTAGAGTCAGTAGCTACTCACAGTGGTTTGCAGTTCTACTGCTGGAAGAAATACTAAGAATTGAGAAGGTATCTGCAATGTGAACTTCAGGCAGAAGGAAATGGCTGTGATGAAACAGAGTTTCAGGCGAGGCTACCAGTTCTCATAGAGCTGACATCAAATCCCTGAGGTTACCCAGAAGAAAACTGAACCAAAAAGCCTTATCTGATTCCAGAAATCTGCAAGTTGGCAGCCACTACCTTCATTCTTCTTAAATTATCACAGAACCTTATATGTTTATTTAGTGGTGATCATTTAAAACAACAGATACTAGAAATGTCTGCTCCCCCCATTACATAAGTATCTTAGAAAGCACCTGAGGAAGAAGGCAGTTATTGAATCAGTACAGCCAAAGCAACAAAACATTTGGGAAAAACACGAACATGGGAGCTTCTTTTGGAATAGTGACAGTTTTGCAGTTCTCTGTTCTCAAACCATTTCCCTGTTTCCATTTCCCTACTAATTCAGATCACAGTTTCTAACACACAGCCCTCATCAAAATGAAGAGCTGAGCATTCTTATCTACAGGCAGACCAGACTGTCTGGAAAATAGCCATAAGACAGGAGTGATCACTGAGTGATGACAGCTTAATTCACAGCTAAGGTGCTATTAAAACAGCTTCCAGTGTTTCCAAAGATGTTCCAAAAATCAACTGTCATAACCCCCACCATGATACCTGGTCATGACAGTAACAAAATGACCACATAATCCCTGTACTCTTCCTTTAAACACAGAGGATTAGCAGATCATGTATTTCTGTAAATCTTCATTGTACCAGACAGTTAGAAGTCACGATAAGAAAGAACCACGCTCATAGTCATGACTAATAAAGCAGAGCTTGTCACTTCTTTTGGGGTCACCAGAGCTGGATTAAACCTATCTAGCTTCCTTTACAAAAATATGTAGGATAGATTTTAAAATGTAAATGACCACTTCGGATTGTGTGAAATTAACTGAAGAGGTACTAAAAATGCATTTATTATCACAATAATGCAGCATCAAGTGATGCTGCAATTGAAGCAGGAGCTACCTCTTATAACAACACAGCGAGAAGCCTGAATTACAGGACCAAGCAGTAAAAAAGCTGACTAAATGGACTATACACCTCCCGAAAGAAAATACACTTGGCTTTTGCATAATTTGTTGTTTCATCATATGGCTCTGCCTGATGTGTATAAAGTTCAACCAAAGATGAATAAAACAGAAATCTCATGATGCCTGATGTCCAGAACAATCAGCATCGCTGTCTGTAAAAGTTCTGGGGTACCAAGCCAAAGTGCACCTGGGGGCAGAGCTTCAGCTCACAGCTCCTCCAAGGGCTTTGAGAACAAGCTACACCAAGGGAACTCCTACCCATAAACCAGGAACATTTTCTATTAATTAAGGAAATACACTCAGATGTCACTACAAGCCTCTGTAAGGCAGAACCCCAAGCAATCGAATCCCAGCTCCCCAGGGACTGGGGCTGGTTCTTGGCAAAGCAGAGTCCAACAGAGGCCATGTCATCAGAAGCATCTGCACAAACCCCAGAGAGGGGCACCTGCTGCTGAGAGCTGACAGTGCTCAGGGCAGCACTGCTCCTTCCCTCCTCCCTTGCCAGGCAGGCCCAGCCAAGGAAAGGATGCTCCAGACCTCTGGGTTCAGCTGAGGAGCTCTCCTTGAACTGCTGAATGAGGAGCTGAACACCCCTGTTAGCCCCCTGGAGCACCAAGAGCTGTGGTTTAATCTTCTAACCTGCTTCAGGCAAGGTCACTTTTTAATCCTGAGAACAAGACATCACACAACTGATTGGAAAAACCTTTCTAGAACTGCGTCGATTCAAAAAGAATTTTCCAACACTTAGGCATAGTTAAAAGAATAGTAACTATAACTGATTTGGAGAGATTAAAAGGATAAATCACCGAGGTTGTTGGGGAAGATAAAGCCAGTAAAGTGAATAAATGTTCTGGGTGTGGAAGGAGACAGGCTGGTTTTATCAGCCAACAGCATGAAGTCTCAGACCTAAGGCTATTATGATTAACGTTGCTCTGTCCTTTAAAAACTCTCTAATGTATTCAGTGAAATGAAAGAGCAAGAATGTGCCTGAAGTGAGGGAATGTCATGACAGCACTGGTCTGAGAGCCCTGGAAATGCTGGAACCAAATCTTTCAATTTGGCAGCGTGAAAGTCAGGAGGCAGAGTGACTGTAAATGGTCTGGAGAAGCATTCTTGACACTGTCCCGCTCTTTAAAATTACTCTGGGCTGAGTAGTTGGTTGTTCAGGTACAGAATTATTAATTTTTGTCTCCAGAGATTAGTTTTGCCATTATCACCAAAATCAGCAGAAAATTTTGTAGACAGGCCTACATAAGGCAATGTAGTTGTCTGAATGGTTTTTTAAAGTTATATTTATTTTAGGAGGTGCAAGTATAAAATATTGAAGTCCAAATTCGTGTTATGTTTCAATTCTATTGACAAAAGGATTTCAAGACTTGCTTTCTGTCTTGAATAAAGGGCAAAAAATTCCAGCACATAACCCCTTATGAAAAATGGCTACATTTGTGGAGATGGAAAGCCAAGACTGCCCCTTCCCTTCGGTCCTGGGAAAAATATCCTTTAAAATATGATCATTTTGAGCCTCCATATATCTGGAAATTCACTAATCACTTCCATGTGCAAGTAGCTCAGCATGAAAAAAATACTATTACTCCCTTCCATAGCTTTAGCAAGACAGGTATCAGCATGGCATATTCATATATCCCTCTGTGATTTATATGTAAATATGCAAACATCTTCTTGAAGGTCTCTTATTTTTGAAAGAATCCTTTTGGCAATTTGCTATTAAAGCTGCATCCGTACATATAATATTAGGCTGCCCTTTGGTCTTCACAGAAAAAAGAGGCTGTCATAAAGCTATCTTCCTTTTTCCAGAGGCTTACACAAAGCAGCAACGCTTTCAGGGGTAACAATATTCCTTTTAAAGTGACTTCTACAGATAGTAGCTACTTTTTCCACAAGTAGCTTATACAGTGCTTAAAACGGGCTCTTTATGAAGAAAGATGGAGTGTAATAAAAATACCATTCCTAATCTGAAAATCTAAGAGACACTGGATGAGCCAGTTACATGTTTTGGGGTTTTGCTGCCAGGAAAAAGCACTCCCTCTCATCTCCTGGACCACTTAGGATGATTTGGAAGACTAGTCATTATTTCCTTTTGTTTTTTTCTCCTATTAGATCTAGTAGAGCTCCATCTTGGCATGTACAATTCCCCTCGGGTAAGCAGAGAAAGAAGCAATTAAGTACAAAATGCTAACAAGATGTCTGAATGAGTCAACTGTGTTTCTAAAGTATCTGTGGGTTTTTGTGCACCTAAAAATCATTTCTAGGTCAGAGAAAAATAAGAGGGTAAACCTAGAAAAAAGTGTCATATTAGGATATTTATATAAACTGTCATTCTTGTGTTTTTCCCAAACCTCATGTGCTCTAAGCTATCAATCAACAGCCTCCACAATCAGACTTTGAGTCCTGATGGAGTAGGAAGATGTCATCCAGGGAGGAAAACATGTGGAAAATCTGTTAGCCATGTGTGTCATTACTGATGTCAACATTTAAGTAAATATGCAAGAACTACCTAAGGTTCCTACAGACCTCCTGCAACAGAAATAACTGAGAGAGCTTTGCCAGATTAATTGGTGCCATGTTTATCTCAATCTTTTCTGCAGTTACTGGGTTTTACATGTCTGTAGCACAGGTGTGCTTTCTAGGAGCAATTTGAAGACTGCTGTGGCAAAGAATTCCAGAGCAATTTTTTAAATTAATGCAAGTTTTCAGCTTTAATTACTCCCAAAACTCCTGAAAATAAACATGTATTCTAAATATTTTCAGAATGTGAGCCATCAGATAAATAATTTCAAGTGGCAAAAGCAGCATCCAGAGCCTTGAGATTCCCAATTTCAGTTTCAGAAAATGAGAGTTACAAAATGCAGATGACATCAGCAGTGATGTGGTATTCAGATCACAGGGAGATCACAGCAATTTTACAAGGAGGAAGAGGGACCAGCCACCTTTCATCAAAATGTTACACAAATACTGATGAAGGCATATTCTAGTAAGAATTAGGATTAAACTTTCTAAGACTCCACTCATTCATAGCCACATACAAGACAGCAATGAATGCTGTAGGATACACATTAAAAATGAGAGATTAGAAATGCAGAAAATTTGGATTAAACAAGGGCAATGTCCAAAGCTCAGAAGGAAGGCGCCCTACACAAAAGCTATTGCAGGCTGCACACATCTCTGTTATGCTGAAACCCAAATGCACTGTCACTAAGTTTTTAAAAATCAAACACAGAGTCCTGAGCAACCTCAAATTTTAAGCCACTAAATCTCAGTAATAGTTTTTAAGGAGAGTTCAAAAGCAAAACAGAGAAGTCAAAGTCCAAAGGTATCACAATGGCAGATCAAAGTGTGAAAAGGGATTAATGGCATCTTCAGCAAATGAAGTTTAAAATTCTAGTGTATTAGGGAAGGTCTTTTTTGAAATGGTAATAGGCTATACCTGAGCTGAAAAGACAATTAAGATAGTGTTAATTTTTTTTATGGTATCTGGCAGTAATATTTTTATCCTGTTAATTATACAGGAGACAGCAAATGTACATAATATGATAGCTCCATGCTGAGATGACATGCCTGCTGCCTAGTTAAGTGGCTACATTTATCCTATAATTAGCTTGCAGGAATGTGATTTGCATTGCATACCTAAGAGTATATATAATGTCAACTATGCCACAAAAGCCTAAAATGGAAACTGACACTCTCTTAGCTTTGACCTCTGGATAAAACAAGGTGATGCCTCTCGTGACCCCCTGCTCTTTGTATTCAACCACACACAAGAAATGCATTGAAGTAATGCTAAATGTATGACAAATTCAAAATGTGCAGAAATTTAAAGTCAGGGCAGAAAATCAGTGCTGATGCTTCAGCCTGAGAGAATGAGGATAATGATGGTTAAAAGGCAGCATCTGTGGTTTATTGGTATTAACTTGGAGAATTTTTTCTCTTGCAGGTAGAATTACAGGAGCATTTCCTGGATATATATTTAACTGGAAGAAGAAGTACATAGCTTTTCTAGGCAACTACATATGCAAAAACTTGTTATTAAAACTATCTTACTGTCTTCTGTATTTTTTGAAAATTCAGTATGGGGTGAGGGTGCACAGGACTTCACTGCTAGAAATACTGCACATCTGGGTGAGCAAACACCTGGATTGAAATCTTAAGTTGAAGATACCATTGTCAGCATTTGCATTTCTGCTGTCATTTAAGGATAGACTCCAGTATTGCAAGCAATCTATCAGCTTACCCCTAGTTATTCCACTGATTTCAAACTGTCTGTTCTTTTGTCACAACTCTTTGCTCCTGATCTCAGAACATACAGCACCACATAGTTCTGAGAAGAAAAGGGAAACCAAGCAGCAACAAACAACTCTGAAGCTTCACTGCATGGCACCAAGTCTTATCTAGACTTGGTACAGCATGAATTCCAGTTTGCTTTGTAATCCTACAAGCTCTTGGGAGCCTATTCCTTGTCCCTGTCCTTATCCCTTCCCAGTGTGGGAGAGGATGGGGAAGCAATAGCACCTGGTAACCTGACCAGCCAGACTCCAGCCTCACAGTAGCCATGGAGGGACAGAACCTGGGGAATTCTGCCCTTGAAACGTGGCCAGGAAAAGTCACCAAATCAGAAAGAGCAAAGCCAGGTGACAGACACCATCTCAGAGGAGCACACAGAGGAAGGAGGGAGGGAGGGAGGGACACAGGCAAGGCTCAGGGATTGTGGGACTGGCTGAGGAAGAGCTCTGGATGGAAACAAAAAGCCAGGGAGGGTGAGAAACACAGTGACAAGCAAAATGCAGAAAGGACCTGAGAGAGCTGCGACCCAACACTCCTCAGACAGAATCCTTTCTGTGCAGTGCCACAAACTCCTCCCACGTGGGACCCCAGGCCTCTGAAACAATGCTGGAAGGGCTGCTACTGATAACCATGACTATGTAAAATTAACACATTCAAGAAGATATTTACTTGTATTTATTTACTTGATATTTATCTGTACGAATAGTTGTGATGCCAGCAAATCCTTTCCCTGAATTTTTCTTTACTTCTCTACCAAAACAATGGTAGCTCCTATGTCTTAACACGAGGATTTAGGTGCTTTTTGATTTTTTTATTTTTGCATTCTCATTTGACTGAAACTAAGTCAGTTATGGTTTCTCACACCACAACTTCAGCCTTTGCAGCAGTTCCAAGCTGTGCTCACTACATTTCAACCAGGTTGCCTCACAAGGTTTTGATGCCATATGAAAATCTACAAAGCACTCTCCATTCCATATCTCATCTTTCATTAACATTTGCATTTTTGCTTGCACAAATACTCCAGCACTATGTGTCTTTAACAGTTTGGCAGCCTCTAAAAGACATCATCTATTTTACTGCATCTTGTGACTCTTTGTTTCATGAAACTGCTTAGCTTGGTGCAGTAGGTCTTCTCCAGTCAAGTGTAATGTAGCTCCCAGGACTTGGTCTGATACAAAACGCAGGGAAGTCTTTGCTCTCCTCCTTAAAGTTCTGCCTTTTGAAATGAACCTATTATTCTGCCTCTTTCTTTTTGCCCATGATGAAATGATACTCTAAACTTCTCTGATTAAAGTATGTGGCATGCTCTCAAGTATGCATTACTACATCTGTTTGCCTTATTGAACAGCTGAAAAGCATTCAAACTATTATTCACTTTTTTATTAGCATTCAGTACATTTCTGTGTATGTTCTGGCCAATATTTTTTTTAATAATAATGTTGATTGCTACAACACCACCTGGTGTTGCTGGCAACTGTGTTCTGAGGACAAATCTGGAGATAGCTGGGGTTTAATTTAAAAGCCCAGTTCCTGGATGCATGTGATTAGATAAGAATTTTTTGTTTTGGTTTGTTTTTGAGGGGGTGGGAGGTGTTTGCTTGTTAAAAAAAAAAAAAAAAAAAAAGAAAAGAACAAAAAAAAAAAGGGAAAAAGCCTAATCTTCTGAGGAAAATCTAAATTGACCATAGTGTACCCCCAAAGGATGAGAAACAAGAGACCTTAGTCTTTTACCATTTTTCATTTCAGACTTGACTATTTCAGTCCATCCTTAGACATGGAACATATCCACAAAATGCACATACATGCTTAGACATGCAGTGCACTGACTTCACACACTCCTTGATGGGATATAGAAACAGTAATTTAGCAATTGTCATCAAAAGAATGTTTACAATATAAATCTTCCTCACACCTCTACCCATAGAGCAGCTCCTTTGAACCAGCAGTGTTTTCCAAGAATAAAGCAAAACCAAGATGCTTCTGTGAACATTTGTACTGACTCTTCACCAACTTCAGCAACTGATCCAGGACTGTGTGTGCAACCACTGCCTACATGTTAGCAAACACATAACAAATAACTGCACAAGAAGTAACACCCTTGAAGAGTGCCTCAAGATCAGAAGAAATCAATGATGGACACAATGCTACAATTCCCCCAGTGTACCTGAGAGGATGAGGCACTGAACAGGAGCTTCAGTTCAGCATGAGGCATGAAACAGGCAGCAAAGTTTTCAAGTGACCTCCTTACATTCAATGCAGATCATGTACAGAAGAATTGGTGACTTTTCATATTCTCTTAGGGCTTGGTTGTACTAAAGCACAACTCTATTTCCCCTCATGCATAGCAGTTTAAGAGTCTAATTTTCTTCTTTAAATTACACTCTCCAGTTAACCTGATAGGCAAAGGCTTTTCCAAAATCCCACAACGTTGTTATCTAAGAATCAAACAGCAGGATGCTGGAGGAGCTGTTTAAACAACTATTTCCAGCCTTGATGGAGCACCTTATTTTACAACATGTTGAAACACAAGCATCTTGATTAATCTTTAGTGGGCACCAAAGAATATAGTCCAGAATTTAGTTTTCAGGATGCTGAAGTCAGTCTCTCAGGGAAAAACAAAACCAGCAAACCAAATCACCACTTTGATCCCACACACCCTGAACTAGGCATGTCCATCCAGCTACACAAGCCTTGTTTCTGTCTTTCTTGTACTCAATGCTGTGTCTCCTCATAGCTACAGGCAGCCCCAAGGTGCACAGCCCCTTCTCCTCAGTGAGCTTCTGCTGGCAGCATTGGCACCTTCAAACAGGAGCAGCCCCAAGTTTCATGAGTTTCTCAGTTAGTTACCAACCAGCTACCAGCCCCAGCCTGTCCTAGGGAAGAGACAATCATGCCATGGAATATTTCTGCTTGGCTTCACTTGATAAGCTTCTCAGTCCTCTGCTCTCCCTCAAAGTCACCATTTGGCCATTAAAATGGCCAAATAGAGGGCAACTTTTTCTCAAAGCCATTCTTGATATGTATAAAGAATCCAACATCTCGGTGCCAAGGTGAGGTGCCTACAAATACAGTTCAAACAGGGATGTCATGGATAAACATCACCAAAAAGAAGCTTTCCTAGCTTCTTTTGCTAGGACCCTTCTTGCTTGCTGTTTTCACAAGGGTCACTTTCTGTCCAACAACAGGGAGAACACACTGTCCAAAATTCAGTAAAAAGATGCACAAAGTGCCATTCTGAGCTCCTGCTTTATACTGATATCAGTATTTAACTGGAAATCAACCTCACTTGATGGTGAGTGAAATATACTTTGTACAGTGGGATGCTGCCCCCAGGAAGTGTGAGAAATAAATACCCTGTACTAATGGTGTTTTGGACACAATGTGAGCACACCCTGTGGGTTAAGAGTGAGGAAGAGGCTACAGCAAGCTAGGCAGAGTTTGTAGAGCACCTGAAAAAATGTTGGTTTTTGAAGATAAACCCAAGGGGAAAACTTGTGGGAAATCTCCTAAATGGTGTGAAAGAAACACAGCTTTAACATCTGCCAGTTTAAACAAACATTTTTGTTTTGTCTTTAACTGGAGCTAATGAAGTGCCCCACTTATTCTGAATTGCTAACGGGTTAGAACAACTAATACCAACATAGCCTTAGGTAAAGAATTCTGAGCTCACAACCACCTCTGAGTATTCAAGAGCTGCTGCTAAACAAGCACTGAAATCCATTGAAGCTGAAGAAATGGATCCACCTTCAGTTCCACTTTGAATTTGGCCCTATTTACTGAAGGAACAGGAGAGAGTGGAAGCTGTGAATTATCCAATGGTTTAAGCAGGTGGTGCTGAGATAGGTAAACAATGCTTAAGATTCTAACTATGTGAGTGTACCTATGCATAAACATTATACATTTAATATCTATATAATTATATATCTATAATACCAGTATTTTATATAAACACATATCTATAATACTAGTACATATATATATAATACCACTATTAAGGAGTCTAACAATTTCCTAAATAATTGATTTTTTTTCCCTTAGATAGCCTGGATATTATTCTGGATATTTTATATATGTAAAATACCAGTATATATATACACACACACCAGTATATATATATAATACCAGTGTGTGTATATATATATATCTTATATATACACACCAGTGTGTTTGTGTATGTATATACATATATATAAAAATATATATAAATATATATAAATAAATAAATAAATATATATATATATATATAAAAATAATACCACTATTAAGGAGTCTAACAATTTTCTAAATAATTTATCTTTTTCCATTGGATGCCCTGGATATTATCCTGAAGCAGCAAAACAAGTAAGCAGACAGAAAAAAACCCTGCAGAAGAAAACTCTGACTAGAAAAATCCCATGCAGTTCACATTTTCCAGATGTTAGTGCGTTATTACAATATGAGGTTGAGCACTGGATAGCACTGAATTTGCTTTTGCATTAAAAGTCAGAACCAGTCTGCCTTCCTTGTACAAGAAATAGCATTAAGAAAGAACAGCTCTATTTCTTTCTCCCAGAGAAAGTTTTTAGCAGTAATCTTTGGCTGATGAAAGATAGATACTGCAGGACCAGCTTTATGTTTTTGTTACCCAACATGAGGGGTCCCCATAACATATAATTAGGTATCCACTTAACATTTTTCACACATATACACATTCATATCAAAGCCTGACACAGAAAGCTGCTTTTAAAGCTTGCTGGGTAGGAAATCATGTGTGATCACTTGTTTAATCTGAAGGTATGGAGTAAGCAGGGATCCTAAGGCAGTGCTCCCACTGATCCCTACACAAGCTGCCATTGTTTGGTAGCAGAATTAGCATTACCAGAACAATCCCAGCAAGTTGGTTAGAGGTTTCCTCAAGCCTCCTGTGTTGTGAAATGTTCTTCCTTACTGCGTTCTGTAATTTGGAGCAAGAGCTGAGGACAACCAGGCTTTGCTCAGAATTGGTTTAACAACCCGTTAACAAACACCATTTCACTAGCTCAACTAAAAAAAAAAAAAAAAAGTTGTGTTTGCTTACAAAGCCAGAGAGATAAGACAGCTCATTTCTAACATCAGGACTGTAAAAGTCAATGTAATACCAGGAGAAATGCAATGTGGTGGTGGAAAACTTGCAAACTGACCATGTGCTCTTCCCCAGATGGGTACAACATACACGTGGTTGAGAAAGCTTCATATTCATTGGTGGCTGCTGCAAATAACATCCAAGCATTTACTTTTCTGTTATGTAAGGGGAGCACTCCCCTTCACCCAGCTACCTGTATGAACACAACCACATCCTCCCGAAATTCCTGCTGCCTCCTGAGCATGCCGTCCATAATCCCACAACAAAAGCAGACAGTTAATTTTTTATTTTTCAAAATTAGTCTCCAAACTATCGGTCTATTACATACCTTTTCCACACCAGTAAAAGAGTGACAGTATGAATAGCCATGTTCAGCAGAGCTCCCTGCACCAAGCAGGGTGGGGGCACCTGGGGCAGGTGCTCCCCTTGCAGCACCAGGGGGGTGTGCAGGTGGGGACAGGGCACTGACAGAACCAAGCACTGATCCTGGGCTGCCTCTGTTTGTGTCTGCGAAGTGGAGACGTGCCTAAACACTGCATTTTTTTAGACTTCACCAATAGGCAGCACATAAAACGCTAGAAATGCCTTTGATCTTGGCAAAATTAGAAGATAGGACTGTATTTGGGTCAACCGCCCCTTCCTTTTGCACCCTTGTAGAAGCAAAAAAATGCTGAAGGAAGAGCAGCACAACAAAGACAGAATTGCTCTTTTGAATAGAAACAATAGAGGCGAGCATCTCTAAAATAAAGATATTGTGATTAGGTTATACACTCTCTTTTTTTTTAAACCTGCATTAATTTTGATTTATATTTAAATAAAAATGATTAAATTTTATCTTCTAAGATGGAAATGTTGTGATAAATACTGGCCCATGGCCAAACTAATCTCTAAAGCCTACAGCTTACAGCCCCTGTTGTCTTGTATGGATATTTGAATGGCAATGGGTTTTATCAGTATTTCTAAAGGCACTCATTTAATTATGTGGTTGTAAGAATTTTCAAAACCCCAAAGAATTAACACTACCAATACATATTCATATTTCTCAAATTAATTCAACCTGAACATTTGAAAATATTAATTCAAAAAACACACTCATTTATTTTTATTTCTGTAAACACTCAGAGCTCTTTTCTGGTCTTGTTTATGCACTCATTTTATTTTTGTATAATTATGAAAAAATGATGTAGTGAGCTCTCTTCCTTTATGTTACATAATGCTGGCAATTGATCTATTTACAATGGGGTGCATTACCCAGAAGAAATGAGCCTGAGGCAGAGCTGGTAGCCCACACCAAAGGGCAGGAGCCAGGTGCTGAGCTCTTGTGCCTGTGCTTGGGGACCCCGTTCTGGTGTCACCGGTGTCTCCCACTGCCTTCCATGCTGCACTGATCTGCAAAGCTGAGCACTGTGCAGGGCCCCAAGGTTTATTCATAAATGAAACAGCTTTTAAAACGAAAAATAGTCTTACCAAACAAAAAAGTTGAAGTGCTTTAGTTAAAAAAACATTAAAATGAATCACATCTAACTGAAAACAGGGGGTTTAACTTCTGCCAAACTGTTCACTGTTTGTAATGAATTTTGATTTCCCATGTTCTACACACAGCCCATAGCAATACTCTTGCCTAGCAGGAGCCACAGCACTGCTCTTCACAGGCCCCTCTACACAACAGCACACTCGGAGAAAGCGGATATTTTAGAAAAAACAAACTTTTCTGCTTGAGCAATTATCAGTCTGACATCACACTCCAGGTATGCAATGTTGTGTCGTTTGACAACTGTTTGCCCACTTTGACAGGGCAAATTAGGACTCTTTCTTCTCTACAAGCTCATGAACAATTATTATGGCATCATTCTAACATATTTACTACACACAGGAGAGAAAATGACATTATCTCTTTTTAGCTGTCACTTAAGCTGAACAATTCACAGGTATATATGGTTATTGCTGGAAAAAGGATTACCATTTCAATTAGCAAGCAGAAAAACAGCAAGAAGATTGAACATTTTGAGAAACACAAAATCTGCCCTATTCCTCAGGCATCTACCCTACTTCAAGTTCAAGAGTGTGTCAGATAACTGAAATTTTTTTAGGCTTCTTATAGCCCCCATGCTTGTATCAGTTTAACATAAGTAATAACAAAACTAAATTCCCTCTACTAGCACTAAGGCTGCTTAAAGGACTTGCTTTGCTGCAGAAGCCATGACATAGGGGACTGAGATCTCTAATGAAATTCCCCCTATGTTGATTTATGCAGCTTTAGTGGCACCATTAACTGAAAATTGTTCTTTTCATAGGCTTATAGAGAATCTGGTGGCTGTCATTGTTCATGATTCAGTGAGAATACTGGGTCTAGAATTGTTGCTGCATTTGGGTAGATATGTGAAGGATGGAAGTCTGCCCTCATTTTGTGTTAATATTTAATATAACAACAAATATATACCTTATATATATAATAACAGACTCCATCACTAGCACAGCTGTCATTAAGTAATCTCTTTAAAAGTCTTCCTGTTTGGAAAAAAAGAATTTTTTTCAAGTAAAATATGTTTCTGAGGAAAAAATACATGCACACACATATATATATAGACACGTATGCATATATATATATATATATATATGTAATAATAACCAGGCAGTAAGCATTTAAAATTGTATTTCAGACACTAATGCAAGCAGCTAATCCTATTTACATTCATATTAGCCCTGGGTATCTTTTTCCCTAAGATTTACACATTTGTATGCTTGCATGAGTTGAAGTGCTTTTTGCATGATATCAGTACTTTTGTAATTTAAATCTATAAAAGGCAATTTCTTTTAAATATACTTCCTAACAGTGGGTGAAAGAAGCACTAAACTTATTTGAGAGCTGTACACATCAGTAAACATGTGCACTGAACTCCAGGCAATGTGCTGTGAGAGAATTAATCTTATACTGTATTAGCTAAACAGAAAGATTCTGGGACTCCAAGTAACAAGCATGGAAAATGTCCAAACGTTTTCCTCCTACTACCTAGAAAATGTGTATTTTTTAGGATTATGATTTTAAAAATCCGAGCCTTTTTTCCATGAGTGGTTAATTTGATTTTTCTTTACCTTACTCATTTCAAAATTTGCAACAAAGGTAGTCCATAAATAGCTCTAATGAATTTTACAGATCTCTAATTTTGATTACCTTCCTCTCATCTATTATCTTAATTCTGAACAACAGCACTACCATTTTATTTAAAAGTCTATGATCTCCTTGCACTATCTATAAATATAGAAACTCCAGAGTCAAGAATATCTTTTCAGTGAAATTATCAGGAGTTAGAGGGAATTTTTTTGCCAAGAGATGAAAATCAAGCAATTTGTATGAGAAAGTCTTCAGATACACTTGAGAAAGACGCTATCAGAGTAGCACAATTTGAAAGGGATTGTGTGCAGTAACTGTTAATTCCTTTTTGACTATTTCTTTCATTTTATAATGTAATATAAAACAACAAAATTCAAGCATGGAGGAAGAGATCAATTTTGAAAACCCTTTCTAAAATGGTCAGTAAAATGAATTTTCAACCCTTGTTGACAGATTCCCAGAGGCTGGTGAATAATACATTTCTGCCTTTTTTTCCTCTAGATTCAGTCCCTCCACTGCCCTCAGTCTCCTTTCCCTCTCTTGCACTCCCTTCCTTTCTTCTTCCCAGAGCCCAAGCTCTTCTGCCCAAGCACCCCTGCTCTCTACCCACTGTCCTGTATTCACATGGACTTTCTGGCATGGCCTCTCTTGGCCCTGACTTTTGGAGCCTCTCTCACACGCCTCCTCCTGCCTGTCAGTGCCATTTGGTAACAATGCCTTTAGAACTGTTACTGTGATTATTCACGCATGAAAAGATGTCGGGTACATGGTGCAGACAAGTATTCTCAGATTCCTTATGCCCTTTCTAAAATAAACAGCCATTTGCAAAGGAAAAGAGGATGTGTGTGTTGTGAGGATTTATTGCTCCTCTAGCTCTAAATTTTGCCAGCACAACCAGTGCTCAAGACAAGGCAGTGTGTATTTCTCTGACATAATCTGTTGCCACTCATGGATGCGTGTGTGCTTCTATTTCTGTACCCTTAAAAAAAGATCATGCTGCCTAGAAGACTACAGTTGATAAAATTTTAATAAATGAGTGAATAGTCTAAAAGTAGATGTGAATTTGACATGATATCTCATTATCTTCAAAAGAAAGGACACACAAACCATCAGCAGTGGCAAGGACATGGCAAGCAAGTCTCAAAAACTGCATTTAATGCCAGCAGCACTGCACGTCCTTTTTTTTTAATGTCCTTTTTGCCTCACCCCTAAAGGAGTCAAGAACATGATTTTCAAAAGCAAATCATACATTAAGGAGGGCTCTTGCAGGTGGAATGGTCTCTCCCATATGACACATCCAGAGCTGGGTTAATGTGACTTCCCTTCCACCCACCCTTCAGGAGAGAGCTCTGCAGAGCAGTTCTTTTATTCCAGCCCTGGCATTTCAGACTTGAAAACTGGATGCAAATACTGTTTTAGTGATTCCCCAATCACCCAACGGGATCAACCAGAATTGATCTCTGCTCTTTGAAATTAGCAGGTCTTACACAATCTTCCTTCTGTGTCAGACCTTTTCTTTTTTTTTGTTCCTCCTTTGTTTTTGGGTTGGGGGGGAGGTGAAGAGGAGGATTGATGAAGGGCAAATTGGCAAACAATGGGCAGCAGTGGAAAGGGCCTGCATTGCTAGTTTTAAGCACCTGGGTTTGCTGCAGCCTGTTTCAAGTACTGATATGGATATGGAGTCACCGGCAAACTAACATCCTCAACTTTAGTTAAAAGAACTATAAATCTGAAATGAATGTATAAATAATATGCAACTGTCTAGACAGTATAGGTCACTTGCAAAGAGACTGGGTCAGGAAAAGATTGTCCATCAGTCAGACAACCATAACTGATTCTGATGCTAAATAATGGTTTAGATATTCAGTATTCTATATATGCGAAAGGCTTCACTGAGCATTGGATCTTCCCAACTAAAGTAGCCTTCTACTTATACATATCTTTATGCAGCCATAAGAAAATGCACTTGCTATTTAAACATTAAAATTAATGCCCAAAGAAAAAGCTATTTAGCAAGGGACTGGAACCAACCTATGTAATTGGCTTTTGGTAAAGCAAAAATAACCATCATACCCTACCCATGATAAACAACTAATCTAATCGTACATGGAATCTTAAAAAGGGAAACAATTAAAACTTCAAGCTGGCAAAGAAACTTATTTCCACTTACAGAGTCAGTTCACAGATACATTCAGGGAATTGTGTGTTGTACAGCCCTGCCTTGCTCTCTGCATTTCAGAGCACTGTAACTTCCAGCTACCACAAATACAACCGTGCTGACTACACGTGCTTTTGAAATTATTCTCTCCATTCAAATGCATTTTTGCCACTATTTTAGCAAAATAAGTCTTCAAAATAAGGTCTTCAAGGTAACAATGCTGCCATCTTAATGTTTTTCAGGATATAAAAGCAAGTTTTGCAGGATTGGAGATAATAGCAGAGACCTATGCAAAATATTTCATTTATTGGCAACTTGCAAAGCACATTTATATATATTTGCCAAAAAAGGAAAAAGAAAATGCATGGGTAATAAATCTGGCATATGCAGCAGCTGGCACAGCTGAAAAGCAGGTGTTATAGCTGCAAGACACAACCACGGGCTGGGTGTGATTCCCAACCCCAACCCAAACACATCCCAGCGTCAGACACTGAGAGCAGAGGATGCAGCAGGACACAAACTCCTTCCAGAGGTGGTGTGATTTCAAGGAGGCTCCACATGGTTGCATCACTGAATGCCTGTGCAACACATGGCCAGGCACATTTCAGAGCATATTTGGGAGCTCAGGAACAGACTTCCATCAAACCAAGCTGCACCATGGGCAGTGTAACAGCTCGTTACACCAGCAGTATCACAGTGTGCCTTCTAAATCCTACTGCTGTTTATTCTGAGTGGAAATACACTGGTTATCCTGCTAATTCTTAAACCTTCTAGTGTGTGGTGACTATATTTTTAAATGGATGTGGCTTGATTGCTATGTAAAATAAAAGAAAAAAACAAAACCCAAACAACAAATATATTGCTACTTTTCTATCTACAAATGCTATCAAACATTTCTGCACAGAGGCTGCAAATTTGGACGTTGATCTTTTGTTATGCTGGCCTGCCTTAGTTCAGCTTGAGTACATCAGCCCAATTTCAAATTTTAAATGCTGCATGCAACGAGCAAAAAGCAAAAATCATGAAGATGAATCACCAAGTTCCATCCTGCCAATGCTGTGGCAGCGAGCACTGCCCTGCAGAGACATTTCATCCAGCAGTGATGACAACAACCAGCCTCACACACCAGTCTCTTGCAACTCACACCAAGAGGAAGCAACGCAGCACTTCCAAAAATGACACCCACAAGGGCAGGTCAGGAAGCCCCTCACACACACACACACATTACACCCTGGCACTTTGCAGAGAGTGCTGAAACCCAACCTGCAAATCCAAAGCAAATTCCCTGCGTCTGAGGATTCACATGCTGGCAGAAAACACAAAGGCAAGGAGATGGCCAAGCTTCTTCCAGGGCTTCACTGCAAAATCCTTGCCCAGTTCTACCAGTAGAACACCATTATCCTTTTCTCTGCCTTAACTAGACTGCCATGCTTTTTTTACTCTAAATCCAAAGATGCTCAGAAGTCAATATTGCATACAAGCCTCGAAAATGAAAGACTTGTTTTTAATCAAGGCTAACAAAATGATGAGCACATTGAAGTTATCATTTAAGCCGTCTGGGCTAATCCTGTTCTTAATTAAAAAGACTTTCCATTTGAGGAAAAAAAATAAAATCAAGATATACTCAGTTAAATTAAAGTGCTACATTTTGGGAAGTTTTTTTTTCAGGTTTTGGAAGGAAGATATTTTGTGAGAGATCCTATTAGCTGATACTATTCTTTGTTTCTCCATTAGCAGCCTACAGGCAGAGATTTCAGGCTTGGATACAAATAGATTATGCCAAAATAGCTGTTTCTGAATAACTTCACGTGTGGACGCTTTTATTCTGGAATAAGAATAAAGTTATTCAGAAATACCTAGGCCTACTTTAAATTCAGACCCTGCATTAATCCAAATTAGCTTTCAAACACAGCCATCCCTTAGGCTATTAGAAGCTTGATTGTGCCTGGTATTACAAAGTTGTGTAAGAGCCCTCTCCAGCCATTCTGCCTGTAATCAAATTTATTCTGAGTTGCACTGTGGGGAAAGCAAACTGAGGCTTACATTATAAATGATTTTGAGGCTTTGAATCCATGTTTTTCTTGTAGCTTTTTCATAATGATCTCTGTCAGCTGTTCAAAGTGCCTCTGTCACTAGCATCAGGTATCACTACTTGCTCTGATTGATTTCATAAACCAGGGTTCAAACATGCACTGCTGGATCAGAATTAAATGTATTTATTGTGAGTCTGTAAGCCTCTATAAACTCAGGGAATATTTGGGGGGCAGTAGAGAGTCTTCAGTGTTGCAGTGCTAATGGAAAGGCTTTTTATTTTGGATGTGTCACTGTCATTTCACTGTTTTTAAAGTATTGTCCAGCCAGGCACAAAGACGGGAGAGTTTTTTGTAAAAGTCAAAGTAGAAAAAATATGTAGTTAGGCTGCTTTGGAAAACATTGCCTGTCTCCAAGTGTGTTATTTTCTTCCAGATGCCATAGATACTTTATAAACAGAGTTTAGCAAGCGGCTCCAAGGGCTTGTCTACACTTGAAAATTAATTTGGATCAAGACAGAAATGAGAATTTATGGGACAATATGTCTTTATAAAGTTGTTCTCTTCACATTAAGCCCTCTGGTGCTTTTTCATAAATAGATGATTTTTGAGGTCCTGTCCAACTCAAGCCATTCTATGATTCTCTGATATTCCTTAATGAAAACTACCTTGTATTACATACACAGCACATAAAACAAGGAAGCAGGTAATTTTTACATCTTTTGCTAAACAAAGAAAACCACTGGAACCCAAGTTCTATTTGGGAAAATAAAAAGAAAAAAGGAAAGAATCCATATTAATCAGTGCAACATTAAACAAGTTTTACGTATGGCCCCACCCTCAACACTTCTCAGCCATCACTACATCAATATAAACCTTACTCATTACTGACAGCAACCTTAAAGAATGTTTATTCCTTAAAAAATAACAATAAAAAGCAAATTAAAATGTAGCAGCCATTAACCAGCTGGCAAAGAAAAATGTTGCAATCTGTCAAAGGGGAAAAAATATATGAAAAAGAAGGGAGATATTAGGGCTGCAGAAAATAGATTTGCCAAAATTAAGGGGCCAGATGTAAAAAAAGCATGCTGGAAAAAAAAATTACATTATCAGAGTGTTCCCAAACAAGGGAGGAAGAACACACTCAGAAAAGAGTTCACTTCACTGTAGCCTCTCAAAGAGGCCTCTTCCTTTCAATGCAAGTTGTTAAAATTACAGCAGTGTACCAAAACGTTCAAAATCCAAATAACAAAATGCAGAAAGAGCTGTGAAGACATTTGTGAGACCATTCCCTTATTCTCAGTCTGATCCATGTGTTAACACTTCCAAAAGCACCCAGTGCCAGGCTAAGGCACTCCTGTTCCATGGGAGCCAAAGCCCAGCACTTCTAGAGGCCCCATGCTCAGTTAATAAATGTGGTCATCAGCTTGTGCCTTGGGAAAATAAACCAAAACCAAAACCCAACCCACCAGCCTTAACCCTGACCTCTCAAAATGCACTGCCCAGAGCAAGGATTCCTGTGGTCCTGGCACAGAAAGCCCAGAGGTGCCTGAATTCAGGACACAGATCAGGGCTCTGGACTCAGAGAGATGCAGAAACTTCCTTACAACATGGAGTAAGATGCCTCTTCTTGTCTTCAGGATTCTGTACCATCAAGGCAGGGGGACTTCTTTTGCCTCGAGTGAGACCAAAGACACAAGGAAGTTGCCTCTGCCAGCACAGTTTAGTAGAGCTTGTGGGGCTTTTTCCAGATGTACTTATGTTTGATATATCTGGGGATCAATGTGTCTTTATGATCCAGAATTAGAGCATTCTTGGAGTTACTCTTATCTATGAAAAAGCAGCAAAGCAACTTAAAAAGTGACAGTCCTCAATGCTTGCTTAATATTCTACTTTTCTTTCTAATTGAGTGGGGAAAAGTACCTTCAGCTTCAATACTTCTTTCTATGGATTTTCATTCTCCACATTCCTAATATTTGAGGCACATTCTACAATCCTGTGAGAGGCTGCTGATTTTAGCCAAAGATGATAACATCTGTTACAAACTGAGTGATGGAGAAGGAGGTGTCAGCTTTCCTGCAGGTGAAGCATAAAGGCAGCGTCACCAGCTGACCACAGAAAAAGAGAAGGATTTGAAAGTGACAGAGATCTACACAACCAGAGGCCTGAGAGGAAAAACTCTCTGGCAAAACTGCTTTGAGTTTAGTGGAATATGGAGCATCATGTTGTATGGTCATTGAGACCATGATCTCAGAAGGCTGAGTGAGGGTATTTTATGCAGAGTGCCATTGAAAGTCAATGCACAGTATGTAAAATTAAACAAGAGTAATCCTTTGCAGAACTGGGGCCATGTTTAGTTAACCTTTTGCAGAAAAAAAGAGAAATCTTAAGGTTATTTTCTAAGATTCTATTAAGTCCTGCTGTATTTTAATAGAAATGAGGATTTTGTTTCATTTTTGCTGCTCAATATTTACACAGTTGAAAAGAAAACAAAATATTAATCCAGTCTAATCTTTTTAGGATCAAAATCCCAAACAACACGTGTGAGAAATGCTGAGGAAGAGATAAGCAAGAGGGAAGGTCTCTTATATACAGCCTTACATGGAGTCAAATAAATTTTAAGAGTCTAATGAGAGCTTTAGAGATTAAAAAAAAAGACAAAAATATATTTTTTGCATGTAGAACACTTTGAAGAACAAGTTGCCTTCAAATTTCTGTCACTGACGACAAGTCAAGGATAGCATTAGGGAATCATGACCATAGAGATGCCAGAAAAATTAGTCAGAATGGATCATGCTGCCAGATCGATCTGCTTCCCCAAACCAAGAACGTGGTCTGGACAGCAGAGAAAAGGAAAAACACAAACCACATTTTTAGGATAAGGAACCAGCAAAAAGGAGACTTGTTTTTATTAAAAAAAAAAAAAAAGGAAAGAAAGAAAGAAAATGCTAGCCTAGAAATAAATACCAAAGTTTTAAAAAAGAAATAAATGTGCGTTTCACCTCAACTGGCTGTACTGGAGCCTCAGAGCCAAGACCTCCATCTACAGCACCTCGACTTTGGCCACAAAGTACAAATCTGATTCCCATCTTCTGAGGACATAATTGTGGCTTTTCCCTAAGAAAAGAATCCTTTCTGGATGCAGAGTCCATTTTCTCTTCATCATTGAACAACTTTTTGAAAACAAAGAAGTTGGCCGACAAACTGTCGAACTCTAAAGCTGCAACTATTTTATTTTTCAACTTTTATTCAACTACAAATGATAACGAAAACTCCAAAAGAAGTGGAACCACAAAGACAGCAGCATTCCAACCATCTATGGAAATCTTTGACAGACAGACATGAGCTGAAAGAGTCCAATGAGGTCTCTAGGGAGAAAACTAATTTTGTGTAGGTAAAGGGAGACTTTAGGAGAAAAAAACATCCTTTTCCATTTTGACCATCCATTCTGTTGTGTCAGTTCAGTAAATGATGCTCGGGGTGAAAATATATGTAGGAAGAATACTGTGCATTAATATTTTTCAAAGTACAGAGAAAGAAATGTTACCAGGAAGCCATGAAAAGCAATATCAAGCAGAAGGAACATGTAAAAATTGATCAGTGAAAGGAAATATTAATTAAGCTACTTCAGACTACAGAATGGAAACGTCCTGAACCCCCATGTTCACACAAAGGAACTGCAAATGATCAAGACAGCAAGGGAATCCTGGCCAGGACAGCCACAGCTGAAGCAGTTCTGTGTCTCAGCCTGTCCCTGTACCATCAGCAATTCCACTTCTTCAAACCAAGGCTTTTGGGACAATAGATGAGGCCAAATTCATCCCCACCCTCGCCTTTTTCTAAGCCAAAGCAGCTTCAGAAGCAGCTTAAAGAAGGTTCAGCCCAAATCTCCCTTGTCATGTGGGAAATGATGCACAATTTTAAGCTTGGCATCCCAAGAGAGTGGCAGGAAAATGGATAGCTGCCTTTGTCCCTGCTACCACGCTCCTTGTCATACACTCTTCCTGAGAAAGGAGCTTTCAGCAGCTTTCTGACAACGGGTTCTGAAAAGAAATGTGTGATCTAAAGCAAACCAAATGGGGTGCTGTTCTTGGCAGAAAGGGATCAAATCCCATGTCAGTCAGAGCACAGCAAACTGTCTTCCACTCTGTCAGCTACAATTTGCCCATTTCCTTCCAGCCAACTGTCCTCAAAAAGTAAACATCACTAGACAAAAAGCAATTCAAGCTGCATCACCAAGTCAGATTTAGCTTATTCCCAAGTCACCTCTCCCAGATTCACTGGACTAGATCACGGCATTCAGGGTAATATGGTAGAAGAGAGCACACACAAACACCACACAGAAGATAACTGCACCCACACAGCCTCCTGCAATCAACAAAATTATATATGGCAAGTTTTTAACTCAAGAAATTAGTTCTCTTTATCTTCTGACACAATGAGTTAGACACTGTCTCTAAATTCCCTTCTAAAATAATTAACTTTGCAAATTACATTTCTCAAGTTATCCGAACATGGCTAATTATGTGTATTTCAGAAACACACACACGTAGAATGGCCTGGTGGATTATATGGCATTGGTTTTCTATAAACTTCCCTCTTGACTGGTAGGTAGAAGAGGAAAAGTCATGAGAGCTACTAAAAACTCCCAGCAAGACGGAACCAAGACCTGACAAAGACATGAGGATTTGTTTAAACCTTCTCTTGGACAAGAGCGGACACACACAATTCATGAGACTTTCCTGGGACAATTAAGTGGAATTTAATTCCTTGTTACCTCTATGACAGCACAGTGAGTGTGTACAGACAAAGTTCTGGTTGCAAGGTTTGACATTTTCCCTGTTTTAGTGCTTCCTCACAGGGAGCAGGGCAGGAGCCTTGCATCTCTGACCCTTCTGTGCCACAGAGCATCCCTACAGAGTCCAGCTAACCCCAGTATGAGTGGTCCAGGGCAGAGAAGTGCATGCAGTCCTGGGAGCAGAGTTCTCACATGTTCACAAGCACAGCCACAGCAGAAGCATTCTCAGCTTTAGGAGAAAATGCAAGGGGATGCTCATTTATTTGTGTAGAACTCATCCCAGCATCCCATATTGCTTTTGTTTTCTCATTTTTACCTGTGACACCACAGCCCTAATCAATGCCACAGAAATATGTATAAATCATGGCTATGCTAAATTGTCATGGTAAGAGCCCACATCAGAGACCACCAAGCTGCTTCTGTGCATCAGCTGAAGCGGGAGGGTCCAGTTCCTGTAACATCCAAACACTCACAGAACTGCAAAGCTCGGGCATTGCTTTGGTGGCAAACAGAAAATGCTTCCCAGAAGTAATGGGGTTTATCCAAAGAGAGTTACTTGAGCTTATTAAATCAACATTAAGAAATACTTTCTAGGAAAAACCCTGAATAATTCTGATAGTTTATGATGGGAGAAACATTATTTATTTGCCATGAGTCAGAACTTGTATAATTAACACACTCACACACGTGCCCCAAATAACACACATTATTAAAATGGTCTTTCTTATTATGAGCAAAATCATAATCCAAATTTATCTGTCACCTCACATGCAAACTGACTTATGTTCAGTAAGAATATATTGTCTGAGAGTAAAACATATTGCATAGAACGTGGCCCACTTCAATCCCCAGTCCCTCCAAAAAATGAGCATTGTCAGTCCATTTCAGGTGGCCACATTAATGCTTATATATATATATATATATATATATATATATATATATAGCTAAAACACAGTGCCAGTGCCCAAGAAGCTCTCTGTTTACTCACAGTCCTATTTCATGCATCACTGTTGCAATTCAACTAGAAGCACATCCTTATGCAACACAAATACATGTATGGTTATTATCTGGATAAATATTCGATACTGAGATGCTGACCTGTTTCTTTGTGGACTCTCCACTATGCTCAGGACCTTTGTCCATTCTCAGTAGATAAATAGATATGAATCAGAGGAGACACCAGTCTCCTTCCACCTGTCCAGGTTCACAAAGTCTGCAATCAATTCCTACGTTCAAATTATCACCAACATCGACAAGATGCTGAAAATTTATTTGGAGTGACCAACCTAACTGCTCTCTTTTACTTTGTCATTCTCATATGACTCACTATTTTTGCCATGATTCCCATTTGGCAATGGGTACTCAACAGGAGTGCTCCATTTTTATTTTTTCAAATTTGCACTTTTTATAGCATGGTAATGTCTCACTGGCATTTTATCATATCTTTTCCCAGATACCAAATATACTCAGCTGTCTGTGCACAAAGATTGTAAGGTATCTGAGTAGATCAGCTATTTTACTTTTCCCTGCTACATTAAGGGGAAAAAAAAGGCAACTACAACATATTAAACACTAAAGCAGACTGCAAGGAGTAAGTTCAAAAGTGAAATGTTCCCAAAATCCAGTAGGTATCTGTAACAGCAGGTTTCACTTAAAGTGGCTATCACTTTACTAGTTTTAACAAACTTCAAAGTAAGTGTCCTAATGCTACTCATTTTGTGTGTCTGTTTTACATCAGTCACAATTCTGTATCATGGTTTCACTTCTGCCTGGTGCTTATAATGAATTTTTGTAACTGGAAAGCACATTTAGTGTATGGATTAAATTAAGAATGGTTTTACAAAGCAGCATGATAGCAGACATTTATGTTATTAACTCACTTTTTTACATATCTGCTGATATGTTGTTGGGGCATGTTAAAATATGGTATGGTAATCCATACCACATCCATCAGCAAGATAAATATACTTAACTGAAATAAAATCAGAGAATCAGAAATCAGTTTCACAAGGCTCTGTTTCATGTCACTGAAATGTGGGAACATTTTTCAAATAGAACTATTAATTTTTAATTCATTATACCACTTCAATTCAACGCAAAATGGCTAATTTTAATAAACCAAAGTGTCAGTGCTGATGGTGAAATCTTATACAGATGGAAAGCTATTCTCCTAGGAATGCAGCCTGGGAGTGATACCTTGCATACCAAAAAGGTATTCTCCAACATGGAATTTTTATGCTATTTGCCAGCGCATGGAGCGTGCTGGATGATTTCACAGCCCTTGGTCTTTCCCACTCTGAGCTGTGGCAGCACTTGCAGGGCAGCTCAGGGGAGTTAAAGTCTCCTAAAATGAACCCAAGAGCACTGGGCACCACACTTGCTACATTCCCTTAGAAGAAGCCAATCCTGAAAGAAACGTTGTGGCTCTATCTTCTGTAAGTAAAACAGCAAATAAAGAAGGAGCTCCTGATTCTCACAACTTATTTTGCCTCAAGCTTCTTTCAAAGCCAATACTGTTGTGTGCCTGCAGTGACCTTCTGCTTTGGGATAGAGCATGGCCAGCACAACAAGTGCAGACTGGGGTTCATAAGGCTCATTAGAGATGAGTGGGTTGGCACATCTGGCCCACAAGACACTTGGGGTTCAGACACATCCCTGAAGCAGTGATAACAACACAGTGAGCAAGGAGAAAAGATGTCCCATATGCTCTGTTAAAGGGGCAAAATGTCATCTTAATTTTTCAGTCTGTTCCTTCAGGCATTAGTGTCCCTCAGTGCCTACACATCCAGTGCCAGGGGAGAGCTGTGAAGGTACATTTTAGTCCATTTCCTGTGCCTTCAATTCAGTCTGGATAGGATATTCATGAAAAAATTTCTCATTTCATCCCAAAACTGAGATGTCCCATCATCTTTCAGAGGCTAAGGTCACTCTAAGCAGTTGTTCATAAAACTTTTAACCTGGAGAATTTCTTTTCCCCAATCACTTCCCAAAAAGTAGACTCATTAAGAGATGGTGTAATTAAGTCTATTTTTACACCTTTAATTTTACTAGAAAGACTTGATTCTGCCTGGGCCAGTTACCCTGTTTCTGAGTCCTCTAGGACATGCACACAGCCTACACACAACTGCTGGTCACCAAAGATCACCAGCACTCATTTGTTGAAGGGAAGGCAAAAATCTTACAGATCCCAGGAGCAAATGGCCATATCAGATGCATTTCTAAGGCAAAATTAAACTATTCCTTAAGGCTGTAATAAAAACCAGCCATTGGAGCTTATTTTAGGAGCATTTAATTGATCCAACAGTATGAAAAAGAAAGGCTGAACTCCATTAGCAGGAAGAATTTTATCAGGCACACATGTATTTATGCTGCAGGACTGAAACTTGTATTCCCCTCTCCTCTTCTCCCTCACTACACAGATCTCGTCCCTGGAAGCAGAGAGCAGTCTTGGAAAGGCTGAGCCCTCTGTCCAAACACACACATGTTTGCCTGCCTTTTATCATAGAAGTTAGGTCTCTAAAGCCTTGTATGGACTTATTTTCATTAAGGACACACAATGCCTGGCAGAAAGCACTGAGGCAGCAGAACCTGACCCCAGGCCAGTCCTACTCCCTCCTTCATGTCCAACTAAGTGGTGGTGGTGAGGGTGAGAATAGAAAATACACTTTATCTTTGCAGGACCAGTGGAATAAGGGGTGTTTATCTTTGATTTCAGATGCTAACAAAACCTCCCAGGCAGCTGTTGCTGCTGTTTGCCTCCATCCAGCCTTAGCTGAGGCTGCTGCTGATGGCCCAACACCAGAACTCAGACAGCCACAGTGTGAATATACAGAATGCACAATAGCTGCAATTGTCCACATTTTCCTGTGCCCTCCTCCAGGTACATGCCAGTGTGGTATTTAAAACTCTCAGACATCAGCAGTTTTGCATATCCAGACATCATAGCTGCCTCCATCCAGGAGGAATTATGATTTATTGTAATTTTGAGATTATACAACAGTTTAGTAACTTTAGAGTACAAACAGCTACTTTAATAAGCTTACAGATAAGTTATTAGTGTGGTGGAGAACTCCTTTGAAACAGTAATTTAATTACTCCCTCTCTTGGAGGATCTACAACATCTAGCACACATAAAAGGAGCCATCTCACGTAGTAACTTGTCCAACAGTTATAAAGATGTAGGGAGACATGAAAAGAAGATACTGAAATATGTATAATCACAGAGTTCAACAATAAGAGGAGTCAAAATGATAAGATATCAAGGATCTTTGCAGTCTTTAAATACTGCTAGAGGCCACATTAAAAAAACCCACCAAAATTATTTTCAACTGTCTGTATCAGTAGTTGAGTCCTATTTAATCAGTGTTTTTTGGAGCCAGAATCCTCTTTCTCAGATGCACACAGCTCCACGCACCCTGATCCTAACCTGCAGCTATCAGCACACACAAAGAGCAAAAGCAGGACTAGATGTGGATTTTAGCAAATCCCACGAGGTACAGAGGGCTGGACAAGAACAGCCAAGCTACCCAAACACTACAGAGAAAAGAAAGGAAGGTTACCCCAAGGGAGGCATAGCAAATATTTTCATGGTATTTTTATATTTCAAGTTTATGGCGATGAAATGGAGAGTTTATTCAATTCATCTGGATTCTGGGCCTTGATTGTCCCAGAGACAAGAGCGCCATTTAGCAGTACCTTGCAAGTTTAGGTACTTGCAAAATTATTTCAAAGAAATTCTTGACAAATGTTTTGTCAACTTTTCTGAATGCAATATTCAAAATGAACCCTCTGTAGAAACAATATATAAACAAAGAAACCTGCTAAGAGGAGGAAACATCTTAACACTTAATTATTAAGTGAAGCCATAAATCTTGGATCTTTTTCAAACAACCAAACATGTTGCAAATATTTTATGCTCCAGATGAATTTTACTAGAATTTTTATGAATTTACAGTTTTCAAAAGCCTGCACAAATAAAAGACTGGTGAAAGCTGAGCATTTGATGCACATTTAAGTTCCTCTTCTTTTTTTTTTAAACTCAAGTAGGATAGTTCACTGACTGTGTAATAGTTCCTCCCAAGGTAATTTGCTATGATGCTAAAAATGTTCCCATAATACTAGAGCCAAGATTTTATTTTATGATAAAACTAAAAAGCGTATAAATTATGGGTTGCAAAATAACCAAGGATAACACTAATTTACGTAAATGTGTACTGTACAATACAAAGAAATATTCATTTTTGAGCAGCATATAATAAGATTAAAAAATCCTGCTGATTAAACAAATAGCCTTTTAAATGCATTTGGGGTTAGATGGAGAGCGTTTCCAACATGAAATAGAATTCTGCTAAATTCAAAATACGAATAAAAGAAAATTAAAGAATTAATTAGAAACAACAAGCTGTATTTCTGATCACGGCCAAGAATACAAACCAGGTAAGACAAAAGAGAATTTTAGATGAAGTATTGTCTATCACCCACCTCATCTGCCTGTGTGATCAGAACCTCTGGCATGCTGCTGCTGTTGTCACCTTTTCATCTTCATGCCAAGCTGCTTCTGTTCCTCCATGATGCAGGAGATGCAAAGATGCACAGTCTAGCACTTGAGCAGCAGCCTCCTCATCCTCTGGAGCATCAGTGCTGGCTGAAGGCTCAGTGCCTGCTCCAAGGGCTGACAGGGCCCCTTTGTTGGCACCCTGCACACCTGAGAGCTTACCTGAGCCTCCTCAGAGGTCTGGTGTCTCACCATGACAAACTTTGTTCCCTGCAGAACAAAGAAAAGACAAGACATGAAGGCCCTTTCAATAGGACACTGACTCCTTCAGCTTTGCCATGAACTGTATTTGAAATACAAGGGATCCTAAGCATGTGTGATATAGAGAGACTGCAACATTTTAAAGCCTGTGTAGAATCTTTCTCAGGGAAGGATTCTGCTAAACAAAAATTATTACAGCAACATTCTTCTGTTTCACAGAGAAATCCCTCATGCACACAAAAAGACACCTGCACACATTCTGCATCAAATAAACAAGCAAGTCTCAGCAAGAGGACGAGGTTTTTCTGAATGCACTCACTGCTACCACAACAGTCAGACTCTACCCTCCCTAGTCAGAGCACTGTGAGGTTTCCTTGCAAACACCAAACACCTGGTGCAGGCTGCTGCTCCCAGCAGCCTCTGAGCTCTGGAAGCCATCAGAGAGCTGAGTGCAGCTCTCCAGGAGGGATGCCAGAGTGGTATTGGCACCACAGTCAAACTCCTCTTATTAGCAACGTGTTTATATACAAAATACAACACATTACACGTCCAAGTAATTTAAGCTCGGGGCATTGTTGAACTCCTTCCTTTCCCACATATGTGATATTCCAGCTCCCACTAAATTCCAAGTTTCATCATCGTGAGGATTCTCACCTAGAGCATTCAGCACACATCTCTTCAGCCTGCAAGCATTTATTGCTGGACATGTGAGAATACACAACCCCTCCTTTTAAAAGCTATCCACAGACATATGCTATGCAACATAGAATTATTAAGACAAATTCTTTCATTTACAATTATTAATCTAATTGTTTTTACTTTGGTCTCTGACTAAACATAACTTGACATTACTTCCTTCTCCCCCCCAAAAAAATGGTCAGAGTATCACTTTCCAAATGACACATGACATAATTTACTACAAAAGGGAAATGTTCTGTGACTAAAATGACATAATGTTGATTTCCATGCAAAGCATGGTCTCAAGGATTTACAGATAAGACAAAAATGACCACATATAAGTCTCGAGTTTCACTTAATAAATCTGTGTAGCAGATTTACACCAGCCATTTACACCCCAGTGAAGCCATGATGATCCCTGCTCACTCAGACACCAAAATTGATATCTGCATTTGGGGACAGTCCAGGTCTTTGGAAACCACAGTATGGCCTCAAATGCACACAAAACTCATCCTGGAGGAGCACCACCACAAAATAAGAGGTAATCTTCCATAACAGTAAATTCACTAGGTATATATGTTCAGTCTTTTATATGTGCTGCCCAGTATCAAGGTTACTGGGCAGAGAGCAGCTGTGTTGATTAAAATCTGAACACCAGATACCACTGATTTACTACTACATATTTTCATGGTACAACTTGCAATTACATCATATCTTGACCCACAAATGGAGCAGGAACTCAGATACTCCATTCATTATTTCCTGAGAATGCTGCACATGCCCAAACACTTCCAACAGCTTCAGAAAACCAACAGACAAATTGCAGGACCAGCTCAACTTCTGAGAAACAGGTCCAGCTCAGTTCCTGCCCTTACATCTCCATGAACAATCCCATTTGCTGTCAGTTGTGTTAAATGGGCAACTTTCTTACTAGTCAAGCAGAAAAGATGGGGTGGGGAGGGGTAATCCTGCACGCCCAGTGTGACACGGCACCGGAGGAGCGAGCATTAAATTAGAGTGAGAGGTTATAAGTCTGACAGAAATCTGATCTGTATTCCCTAATTATGGAGGCTCACTTCCACAAAACTGACACAAATGTTAAGCCAAATTAAATGTTGTCTAATTAACTATCATACACAAGCCTTCAGAGCGGGATGTCTTCATGTTATTTAGCGAAGGAACACGAGCACTCGCAGATTATCAGCCGAGGCAGAGCTGCCACCCCAGCTAACTGTTACAAGGTGAAGCCATGCCAGTCCCTCACATCCCTTCCATGAGTCCTGCTTGTAATGTTTACAGGAGAAGGCACATCAGTAAACAGGGCTGCCCGGGGAGGCGGGGGAGCTGCGATTCAGTGGCACCGGTGTCCCCAGCCAGGTGCCACAAGCTGTTATGAAAGGCTTGGCTGATGGGCTGAGGGCAGATTAAGAGAAAAAAAATCCACCAGTGCTGGTAATTCATGAAAAACTACACACTGCAGTGACAGCTACAAGTGCCAAGTGACAGCTGTCAAGGTAAATGGAGTTTGGGAAGCCTTTCTTAAAGGATCATCTACATGTACATGTGATTTTGGGGGGAGGGAAGAATTAAGTGTGAAGATTTTCATATCTATTTCCTCCATTGGGACGCAGGTGAAAAAGCTAATTTATGATGCTCTTGATTTCAGCATAATCATTCTGGTTTTTGACTGGAAAGGATAGAAAAGCATTTACTTCCTTCATTTCAGATCTTGCATGGTGCTAAGCCCTTCCTGTGTCATCAATACCAGGAAGAGTCTTGAGCATGGGTGAGGCTGGGGGGAAGAAGGTGCCGAGGCTGGAGGAGCCTTGGGTGTGGGAAGGGAGAGAAGTGAAGGCAAACCATGCTATGACATGGTATGGGAGGGCAGCAAGAGATGCCCTTCACAAGGGCTGCATTATCTGCAAGAGAGACATCACCCAGATTAGTCTCAGTACTAATCCATAGTCTAGAACGGGGAGGAGCTGAGCAAGACAAAGCAGCATCTCAGCATGGTCAGGCTGCCTTGGCACAACTGCTTTCCCAGCAGAGCTGGAAGGGCTGGGCTGCCCTGGCTCTGCGTGGGCAGCAGGGCTCAGCCAACATGGATCTGATTGATTTGAAGGGGTTTTGTTCCTACCACAGGAGGAAACAGCTGCAGCAGCCCGAGCAAATCAGCCACCATTTCCCATA
Organism: Agelaius phoeniceus; assembly: GCF_051311805.1. NCBI lineage: Eukaryota > Metazoa > Chordata > Aves > Passeriformes > Icteridae > Agelaius > Agelaius phoeniceus. The sequence continues at coordinate 12,170,786 of NC_135276.1, forward strand.
CAAATCACTTCTTATCCTGTCTTAGCTTCCTGAAAACATGATTTTGTTTGTTTAGGAGCAGCCACATTAAAATGCAATAGCCAAAGCACTGGAAAATTGATTAGTGAAAATTTTAGAAGATCTACATCCAGCCATGGTTTAATGGCTAACACTGACCATGCACAATGCAAACACACAGAGCTCTACTGTTTACATGCTCTCAGAGCATGGTAGGAAAGGCACCTCACAAAAAAAAAAAAAAAAGAAAAAGAAAATTGGGCAAGGAAAGTGCGAACAAAGCCTGCTATTAGCATAATTCTCTCTAATTGTTTTATAACTGTTAAATTGACAGCATAAAAGGCTCTACTATTATTACCAGCTGTAGTCTATCTCTCTCTATCCACCCTAAGCTTCCAAACACTAGTTACTCAAAACAAATGGAGCCAAACATTCAAGCTGAAGTCAAACAAAAAGGAGGATCTTGGAAGTTTAACACCCACTCACACCCAAGAACAAATAAAACCTTGCAAGGACCTATTCTTTGCTGCTGTCTCCAGTAACAAATCCATCTAAGCTGATGAAATTTTGCATTGAGCATCTTCTTGAACTGCTATTCACACCATTCCCAGGGCCTCACCCATACCAGATTGCTGCCAGTGTTTCCATGTCACTGTTTCCAGGAGATGTGTGTTGGGAGCTCATTCTCATTCCTGACTAACCACCCTGTAGCCTGACAAGAAACAACAGCACCTTGCTTTAAAACCAAGCACCTGGCCCTGCCCTCAGCTCTGCACAGATCCTCACCTGCAGCTGCTCTGCTTCCCCAACAAGGCAGCCAAGGGGGCAGATCCTCACACTTACCCCAGGATAGGGGGTGGTGTCCAAGGTCCACTGCTGCCACATGACTTCTTCACAGAAAACAATGACATCATATTAAAAGCATTAATGTTGAAGGAAAAGTGGTTGAGCAAAGGCTATTAATAGAAGGGAGTCCACCAGCTGATTACAGCATCACAGGATGTGCTGAGTGGGAAGGGTCCCACAAGAATCATTGAATCCAAACCTGGCCCTGCACCTGCACAGGGCCATCCCCAAGAGCCTGAGAGCACTACACAAAACTGCCTTGAACTCTGTCAGGCTGGTGCTGTGACCGCTTCCCTGGGGACCCTGTTCAGTGCCAACTGGCCTCTGGGAAAAGAGCTTTTTTCTAACACCCAACCCAATTACAAGAGGTGAAGCCTGGCTCCCTTTGCAATCCAAATGACTGAGGAGCCCTGTCTGAACGGGATGATGCTGACAGCTCATGGGTGAGACTGGCCTGGGGAGCAGCTGAAGGGGTTTTCATTCTCTTATGCCTTCCAAAATAGCTATTTCCCAATTGCTGGAAATACCAGGATAAAGAAGAAGTGGTGCAGGTCTGGACATTTCTGTTTATGCTTTCTATTATCCAACACACCATGCTTCCCAAAAATAAATAAACTATAACCACTTTTGCTTTTGAACAGATATTCTAAACCTCAGTGTCTGACTATGCACAGTGGAGTGAGACAGGAATAAAGAGAATACACTTATTTAGGGAAGGGGAAAAACAGTGGAGAAACAGGGTAAAAACGAAAGCAGGATTCCATTTTTCCAGTTAAGATGCAGTTTGCCTCCACTCTTACAGGTCTGATCCTTCCAAGATCAACAAAAGCACGCAAGCTTCTTACACCTGAGTATCAGCATACATGACCTGACTTGTCAAACAAAAGAAACATTAAAAAAAAAAAAAATAAAAGCATTTTCTCAAGGGAATCCAACACGCCCTGTTTCCCCTTTCACCACAGCCCTGTGTTGAACTTCAGAGCCTTGCCACAGGCACCTCTCCTTCCCTCCTGTCTCGCACAGCTCCTCTGTCCCAGCCCAGGTGAGCCCTGCCCTCCCTGCAGTGTCCCACAGCTGAGAGCCCATCCCACACCCTCAGCCTCCCTCCCTGACACAAGTGGGTCTGAGCACCCTCCTCTGTTGTGGGCTTGCCAACCATGGCATCACTTAAACCCTGTTAAAGCAGGGAGAGCACACAGACTCTCCCATTGTCCTCATCCCCATGCTGGAGGTCCTACACCTACACAGGATTGGATTTGCTCAGGACAATGGCAAATAATGCATAATTAAAGGCATAGCCCAAGGCCCAAATTGCTCTGGAAGGCAAAGCACTGGCAACTCTCAAAATCCTTCTGAAGCCACCAAATACCTTTCATGTTATGACTGAAAACACCATTTGCAGCTCAGTGAGCAACTCCCTGACGTGTGGAGTTCCCTGGATGGGCTTCATTTTCCTTCACAGGAAACTTTCTGTGCTTTCTAGCAAGATAAATGGAGATTCCCCAGATATCCAGAATCCTGGTCTGGACCCAATCAGATCCAGACCAGCCCTCTCACATCTCCATAGTGCCTAGAGCATTCTGGAAACACAGCGCTCACTATAATGCTTCCTGACAAAACAAAAAGGTATTTTTCTGCCTAGCAAACAAATGTGGCTGATCTTCAGGTTATGGTTGGTAATGATGAGAATAATGTTCTTGTAATGAAGGTCCCTTCCCCACTTGTAGGTAACATTTTGTGAATTATATTCCAGTTTAAAATTATTTGCATCAGTGCAAAATTAGTAACAAAGTACTTGGAAGATATTGCCAATTATTCACATTGTGGTGTAAGAAACTCAGAGAAGTAAAGAATATATTCTGATCATTTTAAAAGAAGTGCTTTTAAGCAAAAATAAACACCTTAGAAATATATAACTGAGTTTCTTTACCAATAAGCATCACACAGGGGAGGTGACCAATTTCCATGTAATTGGCTACAGAGACACAACAACCTGCTGCACTGCTGAGAGAATTTTACCAGCTTACAGTTTGCATGAACACGTGCTTGTGAAAATCTAGCAAAGGTAGATCAGCACATACAACAAAAGTCTGATAATATCTATTGTTTTAAGGAGGAAAAAAAAGGATGTTTCAAAGGTTTCCTGCAGTGACAAACTGCTAAGATCATCAGCCACAAACTTTCACTGGGCAGGAGATTGAGGGGAACTCACTGCAGCCAGGCAGCCACCAGCAGCCCTTGTGTGCTAACGGGAGGCTGAAATTGTCCCTCTTGGAGCAAGCAGCAAATAATCCATGTGTCCCTTTTATCTACTTGTTCATAGCATCATCCTCTTAGATTTTGAGTTGAAGACAGTAGCACCGCTGTGAGATTTCCATATCCATGGGGTTGCATTCCAGTGGATGCCCAAGGCCAATTTTAAGGAAGGCTGTGCAGTCACCTCCTGTAAGAGCATCCTCCCCAGCTTCAGCAGTTGTGCCAGGACAGCAAAATCTGCACCCTGAGAGCATATATTCCTGTGGCCATGTAATCACCTTCCTTTTGACCCCTTCCCTCTCTCCCTCCTCCACCTTTTCCCTTTCCAGCCAATCTAAGGTTTCTTGGTGTTCTGTGTAATTTTTCCTTGTCTGAATGCTACAAACACAAGAGTCCCAAGTTATCATATTTTTCAGGACAGATTTTTTTATTTTAAAGAATCACACTTCAGTGTTTAGAAATTAATATTTTCAAGGTCTAGATAACATTTATTTGTACAGTTCTCTCTGGCTTCAGCTCTGAATTTCTATAGAGAATAATCTGTGTATTTCACCCTTGCACAAGTAACGTGCCTCCCCTCTTCCACCCCAAAAGAAATGTAACAGCAACCTCAATCACCCAAAGAAGTTTGTAACATTTCCATTACAAACTTATTTCAACCTACAATTACCAAATTATTTAATTATCATAATTAGATACGAAGCTTTACTGTAAATCAAGATTAAACCGGGTTGTTGAAATAAATGCTACTATATTTAATTGTGGTAATTATTTTGGCTTCACTGCTATTCCTCAACAGCAAGTCTTCCAAGTCAGTATGACTGAATGATGTCTTTACATGGAGTTACCCAAGCTCACCATGCAGCAAACAGCAGCAGCTCAGTGTCTGAAGCAGAGGGCACTTTTCCCTGTGTACCTTGACTTCCAGGGAACAGATATTGATTTCCACTGGAAGCTAACAGCTCTTCATTTTTACCTTCAAGGTTTCAAATTAATCTGATAATGGTTGGAACCTATTCTCTTCCAAGGCATTACTGGTAGACACAAGGAGTTCCTCCCAGAAACGTGGACTGAAGCCAAGAGATGGGAAGTGAGCAGGTCTGCTCACACTGTGTGTGGCTGATGAGGAGAAGGCACAGCCCTAACAAAGCAAAAGGCAGCAAGGGACTGTTATCAAATGCACTTCTACCTCTGCCCTGTCCTGTCCAAATCTGCATCATGCTGCTTGTTTCAGCACTTACCTTTGAACTGAAGCACAATCCTAATTGTAGATAATAAAGGGTATTGCAAGGCTCACAGGAAGAGGTAACAAACTGCCTGGCCCTCACAACCTGTAGCAACATTTGAGGCCAGATCTCTGCTGCTGCAGCGGCCACACTGTATTAGCCAGATCCATGCTGTTAGCTTGTTTAATATATACTAAAGGCAGGTACAATAAATTTGATTTGCAACCCGTCTCATTTACATGATGAAGGCAGTGCAATAAAATACTTCTGACACATTACACTGGCCTATGACATGATGCCAATGGAAAATTACATGTCCCACCATGCTGAATATGATAACATTTATCTGAATATGTATGCTGCTTTTTTAAAATCTCTGAACAATTCTAAACTTAGCCAGAAAACATAAGATAAAGCATGGATTGAAAAAAAAAACTTCTTTTCTCACCATCTCACCTGACTCTTCAAAATTAGCACAAGGCTCAGCAGATGGGGTCAAGCCACTTTCAAAAGGCATTAAGAAGCCTTTAGAGATATTTTTAAAGTAAACATACAAAATTAATCATAAAATAGAAACATTTCAATATTTATTTTCAATATTCTTTGGGAATTTCTTTTATGCAAGTCCTGGAAGAGCACAGAGAAGATTTAGGTTCATGCTAAAAATGAACTCATCAGCCACAGTCTTTACCCAGGGCTGGGGAGCCAAGGCCTGACCTCAGAATCTGCACATGAATCAACATTAAGCCTTCATGGGCACGCAGCATTTCCCTCTAAAGGCCTGAGAACGCTTTATAAGCACTAATGAATTAAGTGTCCAGCACTTGTGTGAGATAGGGAAACACCATCCTTCTTTGTAGGGACTGTGGGCAGAAGGAGGTTAAGTGATTTGTACAGGGTCACCAAATAAATCTGTGTAAGGCACAGCAAAACTCGTGTATTCTGTCTCCAAGCCACCAGGCTTGGGGTGAGGCCATTCCTCATCTGCACCCCAGGCACACGAGGGCTGGTGCTGGAGTCACCAGGTGTGGGAGACAGAGCCTCTCACACATACATTTCCCATCTCCCCCTAATTACTGGTACTTTAGAAATACTCACATTTTTACTGCTTTCTTCCATGACAAAGTCTCACTAGGCTTGGAAAGGTCAAAGTAATTACATGTGAATGTGTCATATGTGTTATAACACCCTGCAGAAACCAGTCAGGACTCTTGAAGGCCAAAGAGATGAGGAGTGTGTAGGGGACTGGAAGAGGGTCCATCTGAGCCTGTCCTACCTGGCTGTCACCTGCAGACAATTCCCCTGGAGACACACAGGGTTTCAGGCTGCTGAGAGCATTCTGAGAAACCAGCAAACCCCTGCTCTGAAAAATATTTTGTTTTTCTCGCCAGCTTCAGTAATGAGATTAAATTAAAGAAAATTTTAAATTGAATACCCAGGGCAAGAAACCAACTTCCTGGTACTCTGATGTATTAAGCAAGGTAATCTCCCAGAGGAAGTGGCAGAGCCCAGATTGCTCAGAGCCAGACAGGGCCAAACAATCAGTTCCCTTGTCCTGAGACAGACAATTTCTCACCTGCAAATGGGCATTTTTCCAGCAGACAAGCTCAGCCTTTAACAAGATAGGATTTTTTTTTTCCCTTTTGTACACTTACAAAGATGAAAAGGCACAGCCAGGGGAAGGGAGACAGAGCAGCCAAGAAGGATCCTCTGAGCTTTCCCAGCACACCCACCCCAGCCCTCACCGGGGCAGGTGGGCTCACGCACAGGAGATGGCACAAATTGGTCAGTAACAGAACTGACTAAAGAAGTACAAGAAATCCACATAACCTCAAGTGAAAAAGATCATCTGTTAACTGCTTCTGTGACTGCATGCACGCAGCCAAGTGAGATTATTTTACACAACTTTTATTTACTATTCTTGCCGTATTTAATTAAAAATGCTTTCATTCATCCAGTTTCATTAAATTATCCATTACCTCAGAAAGGCCAGTTTAGACTTACATTTCAGTTTGAAAGCTCAGAAATCTACTTGTGATCTGCTAGAGCAAGCAAACCAGCAGGAAAAGTTGCAAAATCAGAAGGAATAAAACCCCAGTGCTGCTTATTCTCACTGATGGCAAACCCAATTTATTTAAAACACATGCAGAAATTCAGAACTACTCACAAAGTGGGTTTGAGCTGATGCTGGTGAATATCAAATGAATGGTTTTGCAATATGTAAAAGATGTACTGGGAGCCTGGTCTGGTCTGCCAAAGGCAGCCTTGGTAAGCTGATCTCCAGAATGTCAGTGACCCAGCTGCAGCACTAAACCCCACCAGGCACTGTGGGTCCTGTTACACCCAGCTGAAAGGCTGGGGCTTCAGAGGTTTGCTCTTGCACAGGGTTTTGGAAACCTGAAAGAATTTCTCAGATGCCTTTTCCAACAAAAGTTTTCACTGGAAAGGAAGAGAAGGCGAAGCAATTGACGTGATGCTACGTGGTTGTTTGTATTTATAAAAACAGTCTCTGTGCATTATTTTCCTCCACTTTTTAATCATCAGGTTTTGTCACACCCCTTATTCCCCAGCCACAAGGACCAAAGCAAGCCTTTGCTGGAGAAGCATGGATTGCCTGCACTCCCATGGGCAAGCTCCTGCAGAGATAAGGCTTTTCTGGGCACTGTAAGGAGAGGAAACAGTGCAAAGAGACCAGCTGTGAGACTTAGAATGATTTTCTACCATTTGTTCTTGATCATATTCCACAGATTACTTATTCAATCATTATTTTACATTAAAAAACATATAAAATCACTGTTAAATGACAGATAAGTTCAGAAACTAAAGCTAAGAAGTGTAGGGCATCCTGTGCTGTTGGTGTCCAGCCCAACTGGCAGGTCCTCCCAGAAAAATATCCCCATTTCTTCTGGCTAAACAATACTGACTACATAAAGCCAAATAAAATGTGGGACCAGAACCTGTGACTACAAATAACTTCAGTCAGTCTGGGAAGGGCAACCATCAGGCTTGGCAGCACAGGCTGTAAATATGTCCTTCACACACAGGCTGTCCAAAACCAGCAGGTTGTAGCAGCACTCTTAGTGGCACTGGGGACACCTAAGTGCAGCAAATTCCCAAGGGAGGTGGTTCTTCCCCTCTACAGGTTCTCATGAGAGCCCACCTGAAGCACTGTGCCCACCTTTGAGACCCACAGCATCGGAAGGACATGGACCTGTTGGACTGAGTCCAGATGAGGGCCATGAGGATGATCAGAGGGCTGGAACACACCTGTGAGAGCTGTGGCTGCTCAGACTGGAGCAGAGACAGGTCTAGGGAAGCCTCATAGCACCTTCCAGTACCTAAAGGGGCTCCAAGAGAGGTGGAGAGGGGCTTCAGGGGCATGGAGTGATGGAACAAGAAGGAACGGCTTCAAACTGACAGAGGGCAGGGTTAAATTAGATATGAGGAAAAAAGTACATAGAGATGTTTAGATGAGATATTAGGAAAAATTACCACAAGTGTGGTGAGGCCCTGGCCCAGGGTGCCCAGAGAAGCTGTGGCTGCCCCATCCCTGGAAGTGTTCCAGGCCAGGTTGGATGGGTCTTTGAGCAAACTGATCTAGTGGAAGGTGTCCCTGCCCATGGCAGAACAGGATGGTCTTTGAGATCTCTTCCAACCCAAACCATCCCAGGATTACTCGTGAGCTGCTCAAAGCTGCACATTTATCTGGAAGATCAGCCCAAATGGTCACATTGTCTCCTTTCCCCCACGGGCACCTAAACCACTGCCAAATCCAGCAGACAGAGCTCTGAAGCTCCTCCCTTTCTTTCTCACCTTCCTGACAATGACAACAGGCTCCATCCACGGTGTCTGCACAAAGGCCAAGGGGGTGCAGCCCCTCTTGCAGCACTGTCCTGCCTCAGCCATTCCCCCACGGTGGCACCTGCACCATCCCCAGCTGGGGCAGATCTGCCTGGCCACAGGCTGCACCTGAGGCACGGGGTCCTGCAGTGTCAGGGTCACAAATGCAGCTCAAATTAAGGGGTCTTGTCGAAATTTAGACTTTTGTCCTCCAGAGAGCTCAGCACATGTCCCAGCTGCTCCAGCTTCTCTTCACCATGGAGCTCACTGCAGGGTTTATGCCTATCCAAACCACAGGTTAACAAAACCCTACACCTCCTTCCTTTGCCTTACCCCAAAAGAAACCAACATCAGAGAGTGATTCTGCTTGGCTTCAGCAGGCAACCCAGATGCAAAAGCCCAGCCAAGCCTTCCTTGCAGTTTGCCAAATTTCATCCATTTCACTGCCTTAATCCAGGCTGGTTACAAGATTTCAGCTTTTTCAAAGTTCAGCAACAAATGTGTAATGTTTCTGTCTATCAAGAATGTTAAGTTCCTTTGCTGTATTGTGTCTGATGGGTCAAACCCCTACTAAATCAAGCTCATCGTAAAGCAATACTAGCACACATAAATTTGAGCCTTTTAGTGCAGGCCTTTCATCAAGTCATAATGCTGTCCATGCAGCAAAATCTAGACACTTTGGAAAGCCTAATTATAAGTTGAGGCTATGAAATGCTCATTTTCCTATTTAAACCTCTTTTTATCACCACTCCTTGTTGCCCTATGCTGTATATTGATTATATATATTATACAGCAAGAGATAATTGTGTGAAAAGAGCTGTGTGTCATTTGAGAAAAAGGGAAATAAATAAGTCTATTGGCAAGACTGAGACACACTGGGTGAGTACATGTCACTCTTCCTACAAAAACACACAGTGATTGCAGGCTCTGCTGTAACCTAAATTGTAACAATTACAAAAGTAATTGTTAAATTACAAAAAGACATCAAACTCTCAGACCTCCCGGGGACCCTGTGCATTTGGCCATCCTCAGCAGTAAAATGAAAGGTGGGTGTCCCCTTTGTCACCATATCATGAAAACCAGACCAGGTGGCTAATCCTCCTCAGGGAACTTGAACCTTGGCAAAGCATCTACCAGAGGCTGAACAGATGCTCAGGCACTCATTAACCAATTCATTTCACCGTCACGCACACAAATGGGAGTGTAACACTGAGAGCCTCCCAACTCTGCTTCCACCCCCACCAGTGAGACCCAAAGCCTGCCCCTTGCTCATTTAACATGGCCCAGGTCAGTGACAGGAGTTTAACTTTTCCAGCCATCTGGGAACACGCTGGGCAGCAGCACAACACAGCAGGAACCCAATTTCAGAGCTTTTGGAGCAGTTGGACGTAAGTTTTTGGATTATTTCAGGGACTAGCTGCTGTATTTATAACAAAACAGCAGCAAAGCCCTGAGATGCCAGCCTGCAAGCACTGTTAGATGAGTGCCACTGCCACAGCACTGGCAGGGGCACTGCTGCAAGCAGGACAGTGGCAGCTCCCACCCACACAGCACTGGCAGCTCTTGGGTTCAGCAGGAGAACCCAGCAGCAGCATCAGAACTGGGTCCTGAAGACTGCACAAAGCCTGAGGATGACTTGAAGCATCACATTACAGTGGCAGGGTGGCTCTAATACCTCTAGCAACTACCTGAGGATGGGATTGTTAAAAAGAAAAGGAACAACAGAAAAAACAATCAAACAAAAACACTCAACAGCAACAAGAAACCTTCCCACCTCCAAAAAAAACCACTGCAGGGGTGTGTTTACAAAATATAATTTCAATAATATAAATACAATAGGGGATATGAGCAGCAAGTCACAAAAAGCAAAGCAGATTTTTTTTTCCTAAGAGTAGTTTTAGAAGTTTAAGTCATTAAATAAGAGGCAATATCTAAAAGGGACAGAGAAAAGAAGTTAACCCGGCCTCAAAATATAGTTAGAAACAGAAAAACTCTTATCCAGATACTTAACTTTCATGTTAGACAATGACTGAAAGAAGAGCATCAGTATCAGCAGAAGAAACAAAAAGAGCAGGACTCCTGTACACAGTTCTACTTCACTTTCAGCTGATTTGCTTTCTCCTAGCATAACACCAACAGAGAGCTGCTCCATCACCTTGGTAAAACCAACAAGCCACTGGAGAGTCATTCAGCCAGGGCTGCAGGAAAACTTCCAGCGCTGCCCAGATATTTTTGCAGGTAAATCTCATTTTTTTACACTAGGTTCACTTGTTTAAACAACAGAAACATCCATCAGTACAATTCTGGATGTTTGGTCAGTTAGATGTTTTCAAAAAACGTGGCTATGACCAACACCACACCACTACCAACACCACTGCAGCTGCTTTGAAGGTGTTAGCCTGAGTTCATATTAAAAACCACACTTTGAACATTTTTTACTTCCTGAAATATTATCTTAATTGGTGAAGTGCAATGAAATGTGCTAAAACTAAACCCTGCCTTAGGCATCAGGGACTGTCAGAACAGCCAAGGCTGGACTGGAAGGAGGTCCCAAGGAAAAGTTTTGGTTTGTCTCTGCCTACCAGAGAGCTCAGAGCACAGTCATACCCACCAGGCAGCAGCCAAGGCTATGGAGAACCTTAGAAGCAATTTTAATGGTCTTTCACAGAACAAAACTTCTCTAAAGTTTGTATTTTTAGTCTATTTTTTTAAGGTAGAAGTTGGCGATGGAGTAGCTTGTAAAAATGGCTCTGAAGAGGCAATGCTGGTGGATTTTGGAGCCAAATAGGGGATTTTATCCTCAAAGGATGAGAAACCAGCAAAAGTCTGAGACTGCCTTTGTGTGTTTTACAGCACCGGGCACAGGGGGTACAGAGACTGGAAGAAGAGACTCCAAAGAACAAAAATAAAGCAGAAGGGAGAAACGCCTTTCCAGCTGTCAATCTCCAGGCAACTGAAGCCCACAGCCCCCCTCCCTCCCCATCCTCAGGGAGAGACAGACCAACTGCTGCAGGACTTACAGGAACTGATCCTGCCAATGACAGACACGACCCAAGCCTCAAAAACCTTAGGAAAGAGCAGCTCTGTAGACACACACTTTAAATAAATAAATTAATATCTCATCCCAGGCCAGAATAGAGACTTAGACCACAGATCACTGACAAGACAGGCAGCAGTGGTGCTACTGTCACGTCAGTGCAGCTGTTGGCTCATCCACAGGAGAGGCTCAGCACAGCTCCCAGATGCCAGCACAGAAAGCTCAGTCCAGGTGCAGCTCGTCCTGCTGCGAGTCAGGGCTGCTGGCAAGACCCAGCTCTATTCCCAGGCCTCCTAATTGCATCAAAGGCAAGGAGAGTGGGAAAATGCCACCATTTCATTTCTGAAAGCAAGAGCTGATGAGGATTATTTACACACAGCAGTAATTCACAATTACATCAAACCCTTGGGTACCTTAATTCTGTGCATCACACAAATTACTGAGCACGAAGGGTTTCTAATTGCAAGTCTCTGGGAAAAAGCTCTGAGAGCTGGATCAAAGTAGGTGGGATGGAAGCACCCAGGAAAGCTCAGAGATACTCCACAAGGTGTCAATGTACTCAAAAAATGCTCCTTCCTACACTCTGAGCCCATAATTCATAAACCTCTTCGACAAAAGCTGATTTTCTCAGGATTCTTCACTTCCCAGGGAACAAAACTGAAGCTCCTGATTGTCTACAGAGTGACCTGCAGCAGAAAAAAGTGCTTGCAAAGCAGGAGAGCAGCAGCTGGGGCATTGCTGCTGCTGGCAGTGGTGCTGGGCAGTCCCTGCTTGCCTTTCCCAATAAACAGGCTGTCCTGGGCCAGGGCCATCCACACACAGCAGCACATCCCTGCTGCGTGCTCAGCCCCAACACGAGCTCTGTCCTGCAGGCAGGTGCCAATGGAACAAAAACACCTTCAAGAACAAGTAGTCCATTCCTCTGCTCAATTGTCCTATTTCTGAGGAACAAATCAGTGCTTTAAGAAGGCCAAAGCATGCTGTGCCCAAGTACAGCTTTTTTTTCTCCTATTTAGAAGGTACACAAATGCCTTCAAGCTTTCCTCCTTCCCCTGCCATTCCAGGGGAAAAAGGCCCAGCAAAACAGAAGAGAAATGAAGTCAAATGTGCTTTATTACTTATTAGTTGGTAACATAATACTTGTGACAAGCTGAACAGTTGTAGCAGGCGGCTGTGGAAGTCACTACAGTGTTTAGAACAAAAACAGGAATGAGAGACAGCTCTGAAAGTGAGATTTTAAGCGCAGTTCAGCCATCCTACCGTGCCCAAACCAAGCACTGTTATTCAGTTAATTTAGTGAATGAATCCCTCAGGGTCTCCAGCCATCTACCACTACAGCTCATTAGAGCCCAATATCCGACTTTTCATGTTGTATCACTGAAAGCACTTATGCTTAAAACGTAATTAAAACAAACAAGGGCTGGTTCCCCCCCTCAGCTGCCCTGGGACGTGCCCCAGCCCTGCCCCACGGCCAAAGGCACCCATCTCTGCTGGGTTATTTGGGAAAACACCCCCTGCTTCCCACCCCACAGGCTGACATTTGCCCCAGCGTTCATCCTGTGAGCAATTAGAAATCTAAATACTGGGTGTAATGCTTGGCTGTTGGGATTTAGACTCTTACAAACGAGTAATGCAGTAAGACTTGCTGTCCAACGAGGTGTCTTATTGAAATATCCCAGGCTGGTTTGCTTGTCACAGCTGTCGTTTCAGCCATTTGCACTTACACTGTATTGCTTTCATTACAAAAATAGAAATTTGTGTCCTAAGTGCTGTTACATTACTAATGCTAAATATTTAATTCCCCGGGGTTCTAATTATGGTTGAGCACTGGCAACACTGATTCTACTTTTTAATAACAACTGTAAAAGCAGTTTGAGCATTTTTCAATTAATTAAATACATAGTGTACGAGTAACCTCTTGTCATTTTGCCCTCCAGGACCCGAGCTAATTTGCGTGGAATAAAATGTTTTGAAAATTAACTGATATCCTGGTCTGATCATTGTTGTTCTATTAAATTATAGTCTGCCAAATGAGTGGTGGATAATAGTTACATACTGTACCGCTCCCTTATTTATGATGGCATGGTGGTTTTGTGAAAAAAAACTTCTCCAGCACATTTCTGTAGAGCACACTGGAGAGGCCTAATTAGCAGGCAGGAGATGGTCTATGCACCACGGGCATCAGTAGACTTACAGTGCAGAGAGACTTCAGCAATGAAAAACAAAGCCTCTCTCCATTCTCCAGACCTCATTTTCACCTTCTTTCATAGCTGAAATTAAAAGTGTTAATTAAATGACTTTCTGCTGCATAAACTCCCATGGATTAGTTAGTAGTTTACACTTTAACACATGGGAATTGCCTCACGGTATTAAAACCCACGAGTAGCTTAGAAATGTTTGTCTTCAACTTGCAGAACCCAATGTGAAAAGACTTGTCCATAAAATGAGTTTTTTGGACTACAGACACTTAAAAATACCTAGCCTGCTCATGCAAACAACCAGGCATAAAACTAACTTCTCCTGCATACCTAACACAATGCTAAAATTATAAAGTGTATTTTCCATTTACACAGTCCTGGAAGTTTAGAACACTGACACACAACAGCACCTTCTGTATCCTGGTAAGGGAAACCTCTTGTCCAAGTCCCACACTGAAGACAGGGACTCAACCAGGAACAACTTCACAAAAAACCCTGAAATTTTGAAAATGTCTTTTCCACATGTTTATTCATAGCTGATGAAGAATGCTCTTTCAGCATGTATTTTAATAGTGTATTTTATTTTACAGTGTGCAACAACGGTAAGTTGAACATATTGCTTGAAAAATGCTTAAGGTCCAAACATTACAAAATACACAGGCAAAAGTCTGCTAGTTTTTGCCAAATAATCCAATAGTAATGACAACATCCTACTCTGAAATCATACGAAATACAGATGATAGATAAACAAGTCTATTTTTTCACAACTTGCAAAAGTATCACATGTAGAACATTGCACTCATCATAATGGTTAAAATGAAACCCAGCCTCAGTTTATGCTGAGTAAGATTCCTTGCTTGCTACCACAGCACTCACACAGTAAGAACAGCAACCCAAACTAAGCAGGGAGGTGTTCCAGTTTAAGAAGTAAATTAATTAAAAAGCCCCACAATATACTGCAGATTACTTTTCGTACCAAGAAAATTAAGATTCTTAGTCAGTATTAAAACACTTTTTGCCCCCCAAATAAATACTAAATAAAATATACAATCACTGTCAAATGAAAGTGCCCAGGTCAACCATTTGTTTGTAGGTGTACAAGTACATACATAAAACATACACATAGACAAAATACAGAGAACACGAGCAACGTATTGCAGTAACAGCTCTCTTCTTAAAGACAGATTTATATAACAGCATAAAACTTGGAAGTTATCTTTACTACTATTAAAAGCTCCCCAGTATCTCTAGAGGCCTGCCTTCAATAAATCCTGGAAACATTCTGCTCACATACTGAGTTTTAAGGAATGTGCAGCATATGTCAGCTTCAATAAAATCAGTACAGTTCTTTAATTACTCCATTCACCCAGCAGCTACTTTAACAAAGTATTTCTCTGAACTTGTAAAAATGTAAAATACCCAAAAAACCAGTCATCTATGTACAATAACCACTCAGCATCTAACAATAATGGATATACTGAAGGACAAAACCGTGAGTTGTGCCAAGCCCATATTTCTCAGTGACTGACTGTAAAGCACTTTGAGTCAGCGCTAAGCTTTTAAAACTCTAGCCCTAATCAATTGTAAACAAAGAAATAAAGATCTTGTCACAATATACATTGCAGTTGAGATGGCCACAATACACAGAGTATCACCATACCATTTCAGAAAGCTCTAAGCATTCCCCCAAACAGAGTAACACCTTACCTCATCAGAAGGCTTAAAGCATCTACCCATACACCACTTCAGAAGGCTGCAAACTTCTGTCCTTCTTGCTCTTTAGCCCAAACTTTTATACCCCTCATGTTGATGCCCTGCACCTGTGTGCCCCTAATGGTTCATGCACTGCACCTGAGTGCCCCTCACTGTTAATGCATTTCACCTGTGTGCCCCTCACTGTTAATGCATTTCACCTGTGTGCCCCTCATGGTTCATGCCCTGCACCTGTGTGCCCCTAATGGTTCATGCACTGCACCTGAGTGCCCCTCACTGTTAATGCCCTGCCCCTGTGTGCCCCTCACTGTTAATGCATTTCACGTGTGCCCCTCACTGTTAATGCCTGCACCTGTGTGCCCCTCATTGTTAATGCCCTGCACCTGTGTGCCCCTCATTGTTAATGCCCTGCACCTGTGTGCCCCTCATTGTTAATGCCCTGCACCTGTGTGCCCCTAATGGCTCATGCCCTGCCCCTGTGTGCCCCTCACTGTCCATGCCCTGCCCCTGTGTGCCCTCTGCTCCCTTTGGTGTTGCTCAGTGCCCCTGGGCACTCCATGGCTCATTGCTGTCAGTGCTGCTCACCTGCTGCTCACAGCTGCAGCTCATTGGGGATGAGGCTCAGCCCAGTCCCATCCCAATTGTCACAAACTGGGCACCTACAAGATCTCACAGTTATTTCTAAAATCTTAAACACTAGCACATAACTTAAAATACTTTTTCTGATTTGCACAGCATTCTTCCCAAGTAAAATATGGACTTCTGCATGAAAACAGGCTTGTATATACAAGCTGAAAAATAACAACACCTATTTAAACACATGAGCCAGTTATACCTGGCATTTTGGACTTTTTGGTGGTAATGTATTGATTGCCATAGAGCAGAACACATCCCTGCTGGCCAAAACCAAAGGTGCACAAGATTCAGAAATCTACATGGAGACAACCTCTCCCCTTCTCCAAACACTTCTGCCCAAAAGTCTTTGTGGTACAGGACAGCAAACACCATCTCCCCAGGCTGTAGGGCACTTGGAAAAGTACAACTTGCACTCATTTGGTGACAGCATGGCAACAAAAAGCCTATTAAACAGAAAAAAGGCAGATAACTGGATACAATCAACTTGCAATCATTTTCTTGTAATGCGTTAGTGAATGGATGCCAGCTAACTAATCTTAGTAGAGAGCAAACTTAATTTATCCACAGCAGGAAGTTGTCAGATTATTTTCAACCTAATAATTATTTCTAGCAGAAAGGCAATACTACACTTTGTAGAAGTAGACACTCTGTAGAAGACACTTGTCCTGAAAAAGATGTCCATGTGCTGTTATTAATGTGGATGGGGCAAGGATGGAGGAACCGTAAGAACCCACCTCAGCCAATGAAACACCCTTTAGTGGCAAGCAGTCAGGTGAAAGGGGATCTTTGAAAAAGGCATTGCACTAGGAGACAGGAACATTCCCAATGCCCCTCCCAGTCTTTTTTTGAAGGTAAGCTTAATTACCTTTGAGCAGCTTTTCAGTGGAAGCTGCTATTCTATAAAGATGTTTGCTACACTGAGACTTCTCACTCCCTTCCAAGCCACAAGGATGTCTAAGATGACCCAGTCTGGCCCCAGGTGTTGCAAAAGCCACAGAAGCCAGTGAGGAATTCCTCTACCACCCCCAGCCATTTGTTCAAGCATATACCTCTATAAAAATATTTCATCCTCGTTCAAAAGACAGAAAATCTAATATTCCCTTTCTCATAATTTCTAATGATTCATTGGTCTTATTAAAAGTTTGCTCCTTGTCATAAACTGATTTTTATCTCTGTGTATTGTCAACACATATTGCTGTAAAAATGTTGTGTTATGTCTGGAGTATGCAAACATATATATATATGCGAACATATAAAATCTAGTGCTCCATTACAGATGTAAAGATTATTGTCAGGAATGCACCTTTTATTCAATCAAGTTAGAACTGAAATTAAAGGAGTTAGAAAGTAACCATATAGTACCAGTTAAGAAGGTAAACTATGTTTTGTCCAACATATTTGTGGAGAACTTATATAGAAGTCATGTGTTTATAATAATAAACACACCATTATGATTGGGATTCCTGATAGATTCAGACCAAATTCAGCAATCACCAAAGAGCCAGGAAGTCTACTTGGAACCAACTTCTTATTTGGAATATTTATAAGAAGAAACTCTGCCTTCCCTGAAGTTTTACTTGGTTGGTTTTTTAGCACTACATAAACAGTATGGCAGTTTAACTATAGTATTTGATGGTTTTAAGTGCTTGGATGTAAAATTTTACTCATCAGCTTAACATCCATGACAGTGCTCTATGTAAGATGTTATTTTGCAGTACTGGTTCACCTGTGTATTACCACTTAGGCAGGCAAATAGATTCCTAGGCAATCACAAGTATTTCCTTAAACATTTCAATCTCTTTAATAATCCATTTTAAGATAAAAAGAGTAATATGGATTATGGGCTGTCTCAGAGAGCTGGGGAGGCCATTTGCACTTAGCTCATGGTCAGGGGAGACGTGTGCCATCACTCCTGAACCCAGCACTGAGAGCTCAGCCACGGCTCAACCCTGGGCTGCTGGAACAGGGCACAGCTCTCACACCTGGAACCACACCTGCCCCTTCCTCACACACCTGGCACTTTATTTTCTTCCCTTCCATGTGTGCAGTATGGCCACTGCATATTCCTCACTCTTTACCTTAAGGACAAATAAAAGATAATGGATAACTCACAACCTGAGCTGGAGGCTCAGTCCTTTCTGTGACTGTGTTCTTTTGACCTGGCAGTGCCCCAGGAGGAGACACAAGCAGTGCTGCTGCTCTCAGCTTTCTCTTGCTCTTTGTATGCCCAGGCTGGCTCTAGGAAGGCACCTACACTCCACAGCCTTTGCACAAGAAGGGTCAGTGTGGAAGGAGCTGTTCAGTGCACTGCTTTTACTCACTATGTCTCTGAGTACTAAAGATTATCCATACCATTCTAATTTTGGCACAGAGAACAGCAAGAGCTTGGATGCCTCACCAGACTCCAGCATCTACTGATTTAACACTGTAAAGAAGCAACAGCAGCCACTCGTGCTGGAGCTGTTCTCTCTCCTCCACTCAAGGCAGCTGATGTATCAAAAGCAGTTCTCCTGAGGCATGTGCTGGCTGAGGCAGCCTCTTTGATGAGTAAAGTAAAAAGTGTGCTCTCTAGATAATGCAAACACTTGTACCATTCCCACACCTTGACCAGATACATTTTCCTGAAATAGGTGCCTGGCATGTACACACACACACACACACCAGTTCTCTCCCCTCATACTAGCACACACAAGGACTAAGTCAAAGAGCACAGGTTTATTCTGCATTCTCCAGGGTGTCCCTGGAATGTGAATATTATGTGTGACAGATCTGCACAGCTTTCTAACACGTCCAATTTTTACCACATCTGAGAGATGTAACTGCACCTGCTGAAAAGGCGACACAGCAGGGCCAGCCCTCAGCAACTCTTGTCAACACAGCACCCTTCCCAGACATGACGTCTGCACAGCTGGTCTGTGCATGCCCTGTCCTTTCATCAGACTGACCCAGGGCACTGATAACTAATATTTGATAACAGGATTCACTTTGGCTGAAGTCAGTCTGCGTGTGCTCAGGGAAACGGCTCCGTCTGCTTCCCTAGCAGGGAGAGAATGAGCAAGCAAGCGTGCACGAAGCCTCCTTCTTTAAGCAGCACAGCTGCTGACAAAGGAGCCTGTATCTCTCGCCTTCTCTGAAGTTAATCCCAGCAGTTTAAAGCAGACTTGTGAAAAAGCATGAATCTGAAGTTACTCTGAAATGCTACTCCAAGGACACATTAGTTCCACTAGAGTCAAAGTATATGCCAGACGCAATAGGTCGAGTTCTAGTCGAAGAGATTGCACAGAAAGTAAGAGCTAATAATTCTTAATTTGGCATAACATGACATTCCCACCAGCTTCTCTCTCTCCTTCCAGTAATTGTATCTTGGCAGTATACATATTAAAAAATCATTGCACAAAAGACATATGATGTTGGGAAAAAAAACCCAAAAACCAAAACACCTTTCTTTGTGTTGTGTCATTCCAAAAAATGAAGACACTTTCACTGAAAGGGAAAATATGCTGATCAAAACAAAAAGGGGACAAAACCTCATTCATTCCTTATTTGTTTAAGAATTACTAAAAAGAAACATTTTTGTAGGAGGCTAGGGCAACAATAATTTAGACATTAATAAATTGAGCATTGTAACAATAACTATTCAATTGAATAAAAGAATTCTGGCAAGAAACTTTTCACATGGCATTCAACAGATATTAAAATAAATGAACAAAGTATGCAAGTTAAATTACTTCAAAAATAATGACTTTACAGCATTTTACCATAATGACAACATCCAATAAAAAGATACAATAGCACTGTGTAGCCTAAAAATTGTCAGTTTTATTTTACAAAGATGACTTCCAAAAGCATCTTGTCATGACAATTGAGTTTTGAGGAAAGACAACCTGAAAAATAGAAGAAATTAACTGTCATTAAAGTCACTTAAGCACTCCTCCTTCCTGTTATCCTTCTCATCTTGGCAGTAAATGATAAGAAGATTTTCAGGGAGGCTCAGTCATTGATGGCAGGATCTAGAAAAGAAACAATTTTACATACAGTTATTCCCAGGTTCCAGTTATTGCATTTCACTAACCTGCACTCAATTGGCTTCCTTCTGCCCCTGGCATGGGCACAGTGGGCCATGTACTTCATACAAATCACTGCTCCCTGTTACACCTTACCCCATGAAAATATCCAGGTGGCTGCAATCCTGTGGCGTTAATATCACATACAAAGGTAACAGTAACAAAGGTAACAAAGTCCCAGTAACAGAGCCCTGTTATCCACCAACTGTGAATTGCAAATACCAGCCAGTGCTTTAGCCAATAGGGACCAGACATTGCTCATTATCATGCAGTTCATTGCTTATGGGACATGGTTGAACTTGAGCCTGTAACTTCTGGAAAATGCACCACTCATCCACAGGAACATACCAACAAAATAAATGAAGGACCAGATGCAATGGTTACAGGAGAATTAGTGAATAGGCAAACTACAACAGCACATTTCCTTCCCCTGTTCCCTCCCAAAAAACATTACCCAAGATTTTTTCTGACTAAGCAAGCAGCTTCAAGAGGAAAGGAGGGCACGGATTGGGCAAAGAAAAAAAGCTCTGAGCCTTGCATATCCAGGCTAAGTCCCGTGCAACCCAGGAGGTTGTGTGCATGGCAACCCCACTTCCAACACACAGAGTAATTAATTGTATTCCCACATTAAAGCTACCATGGCACACCTCCACCTTGGCAGATTTCTAGCTGGCTTTAATCCTTTCCACCCTCCACATGCCAGGTTCCTCACACCAACTGGCCCTCAGTGACAGCTGAGTTTTCAATGCCATACAGTACCTTGATGCAAATGGGTTTTGCCCTTTTTTCCACCTTTTGCTAGGCTACACTGCCACTTAGTCACTGCACTGACATAACAACTCCACCTTCTCTGCTGCAGTGCAGCTGTACATCCACTGATGTGACAATGGAAGTGAGGGCTTCATCCCTACAGGAACAGAGCTGCCTTTCAGTTTGCAACTTGCATCATTTTCATGCTGAGGACAGAGCATATGGTCCTTCGAAGGGACATCAAAATAAATATGACAGGTCAGTGCAATCATCATACTGAATGAATTCAAATGATGCCGTATCTAAAATGAAGTGTGTGCACATAATAAAGATTCAAATGACAAAAAAATTCTCCTACCCTTTATCCCTCTCTGAATTATTTATGAATTCTGCAACTCCAGCTGTTGCCACCAGCCCAAGGACACTACTTCATTTTGGGAATGACACTTCATATTAAAAGATAAGTTAACAAAAGAAAACAAAAAGAAGGAAAAAAAGGACACTGGGGGCCTTTAAAGACCACAGAAAAGCACAATACATCTCTTCCCAGCTCTTACAAAGGAAAATAATCAACAATCAATTCTGTTCATGTTTCTCAACTTGTTTCCATAATTCCAGACACAGATTTCAACACTCATGCATTAAGTCAGCCATGCCTTTTTAACCATTGCAGTTAAGCAAGACTCTCACAGCATCTTGGATCCCTCACATATTTTTATAGGGTTATCTCAGTCTTACAGTTCACCATAAGCCATATGCCAACACATCAAAGACTGTGATACTATCTGCACTACTGACACCTTTTAATACATAAAATGGTCATTCCAAAAGAATAAAATATTTGCATATATGGAATTGCTTTTGGGAAAGCAATAATTTGTCCACAAATTTAAACAAAAAGAACCAACACCTTCAAAGTGAAGTTTAGGGCACAAAGAATTGGTTTCAAGTAATCATGACATTTAGATGAGCAAATTCTACACAGTGCTGTCTGCCTACTTGTAGACTGCTCTGATTTGGATTCCATCACACACTAGTTCTTAGATTTCAAATAAGTAATTTGGCAATGGGAAGGAGGCAGCATGGAGAAGGCTTAGCCAGTAAGCACAATTTCCATCACCTACATCAACATGCTCTCCTCTCTCACTTTAAACTAAACTTGTTTTAGTTGGCTGGTCTGTAGAGCAGATAGATAACACAGAGGCTCAGTAAACAGGAAAAAAAAAATATAAATCTACCATTGGTTTTGGTTGCTACTTTATTCACCATGGAATCAAGATCTGAATTGTTACACAAAACCACCCACTACAAGAACATACTGATGTATTGTGTTCACTGTGAAATTAACTGAGTCAAAATCTGCAAGTTGCTCAGTGCTGAGGGACATAGCCCCTAAACAGGAGCCCCTCATGAGTGACCAATAGTTTCATCTCTGCCACAAATTATATCATTCTGTTCTCTACCCATGATCTTAATTTCACAGTGTTTTCTACTTTTACCTTTACCTAACTGAACAGCAATTGGGCTTATGTTCTGTTCCTGGGAGATCCCAAATGCCACAAGAACTTTTAACCACTTTCAACAAATTAATTATTTAGGATTTTTTTCTTGTCTGAGGTTTTTATTTTCTCCTCCATAAAAATGGACTAACAATTGTCACAGTTCTAACACAGAAAGATGTATGAATAAACTGCAGAGCTTCCAAGGCACCATCATCAGACAACTCCAGTATCACCCACAAATTAAAATAAAAAGCCAAAAATGCACCATTTGCCTTTAGTGCCAAGCACACGGTTCAGGCCTGAGCTGGAATGTCAGATATTCAATAAATAAACTCATCTTTGGGAAAGGCAGCAAAGCCAGAGTTGTTGCCTGTCTCACAAGTGAAAAATGCCAATGGCTTGCAAGCAGAGATCTGCTGTTACTCAGTTTGGTACCATGAGCTCATGCAGTGTTATCCAGGAAAAGGAGATGTTGTTAAAACAAACATTTATTTGCCCTTCAGTCTACAGCAGAGCTGGCACCCAGCCCTGAACAGTCTCCCTCTTCCTCGCTACTGTGGGAAAGCTACTGAACAAGAATCCTCCCCTTCCATCTCCTGCTGTTGGCCAAAGAAACAAAAAGGCACAGAAACAAAGAACAGGCAGAGAACCTGAGGTGTGTAAAATGTCACTGAGCAGGAAGTTAAGGTTCTACACTGGAACATTTGTAGATCTCTTGTAACATTTACAAGAGCCCCAAATTCTCCTCTTGTCACAGCTATATATTTCAGTTTATTAATAATGATTAATATTCTCCAATATTTTGGAAATATGCACAAATCCTCTCAAAACTACAATTATTTAGTTGTAACCCACTCAAACGTACATCATACTTTTTTTTGAAAAGTAGCAAATTAAAAACAGGAACATATCTCACATTCCAGGGTTGCCATTTAACTCTCAATGCCACAGGTTCTCAAGTGCCTCCTGAAATAGTTTCTAGCTGTGCTAAAGGAATGACATTTGGAAAAAAATCACCTGTGTGCTGATAGGAAAACATCCTTCTGAAGATTTTCACAAGCTAGTTGGATGCAATTGAAGTTAGTCCTCAGAAAATAAGAAAAGTCGTCTTCATGCCCAAACATGCTCACTAAATGCTTCTGGCTATGACATTATTTCATAATTGACACATTACACACAAACAGCCCAAGAAAATATCTTTTTGTCTATGTCTGGATTACACGGCTATTTATACCCAGTGCTTCTGCAGAGCCTTCCCCATGTTGCTCGATGCTCTTGAATACAAATGACCAATTGATCCTTTCACATGATAGGGTGGGGGTTTTTTTAGTGTTCAATACTTCTAATGTTTAAAAAAATTGTACCTCAACATGGTCTTTAATCCTTACCCTGAACAATTTGAGTACATTCGTATTAATCTATTAGATGCTTTTCCACACCACACCTATGGCACTGCATAAATTACTGTAATTTAAATGAATTACTGCTTGAGAATTCTCATGTGGTAAGAAACATGCAGTATTATATGTTATGGAAAGAAAAATGTGCATTATGGTAACTAAGTTTTATACCACAGTATATCTAGGTGCTCATAAACCAGCCATTCTAAACTGCTGAAGGACAAGAATATTAGACTGATCACACAGAACACACATCAGTATGTCAAGAAGTCAATAATAGGAAATTAAATCTACAGTTTCTTTAGATATATTCCAATGCCCATATTGAGATTCCACATTAAAAATGCCATTAGGCTAGCTGAAGAATATTACTGCAAAAGATATTTACACCTATAGTAGTTCTATCTCTGCCCTGGATAACTTGCATTTTCCTGTGTTTAATCTACTGAAACATATTGAAGAAAAAACAACTTGGAGAAAAGAAAAAATAAACAGGAAAAAACCCCGAAGTTCTTTTGTTACATTACTCCACATATTACCAATGTTTAAGGATGACTTGTTTAAGACTGCACATTTCAACTACCTAACACTAAAGAATGAAAAGCTTCTTGCTACAAGCTAAAAAGAAAGTCTTTACCATGCTCCTTGAAGAGCTCATTTTCACATTACTCAGGCTTCATTATGCTGAATCAATATTCGTTTAGTCACTGGGTTATTGACATATTTTAAAATAAAAGTATACCCTTCAGCTACTGCACTCATTACGGGTAATTTGTCTTGTCAGGGAGCAGGGAATATTATCCCAGTCTTTCAGGGGCTGACAGCCCATGGAAATACCTCCCCTTGGTTACAACTGTAAATAATTTTAAGGTAAAATATTGAAAAATCAATGACTGTTTCCTGCAATCTGTCACAAACAAATCAATCATAATCTGCACAGCCAGAGAGTATGATTTGAAGGAGATGAGAGCAGATGTAATTCTTGGCTGGAATCTCTCATTTCAAAATCACCTCACATAATGGTGTCATCATTTAAACACTTAGCAGTCACTGCAACTGCCACTCATAACATCTAGTTGGACAAAACCACAAGGAAGAGGAGGAGAAATGCCACTGCTGTTATGTAAACAAACACTTTATTTCAATGGTTGCAACATTAGCGAATTTCACAGATATAACAACAAGGCTTGCCCCTCCACAAACATCCAAGGTGCTTTTCCTTCTCAGTGGAAGACTGACTATAAATGAGCTCTCAAAATGCAAAGCATTTTAAATTTTAAAACCAAACTATGCTTCATAAAAAGTGAGAAATAATATCTGGTACTAATACTACCTCTAAAAATATTTTATTCACTTCAAATTGCTCATAACAGAATTATGCATCAAATTCTTAAGAGATTAAGAAAGGAGAATTATCTGAGGTACCTTTGTCTTTTTAAGAGCAATAAGGATTTCAATGCTTCTTTGTCCTCTACATATTACATTTCACATCTAATTTTCATTAAGCACACACTGACTCAACTTTTGGGTAGGAACCACTGCAAAGTATATGCGAAAGAAAGTCATAACCTCCATAAATTAATTGCTAATATATTTTCAACTTGCATTCAAAGATTAAATGTTGTATATGGAATTACATCTATATAAAGGATCAATTTATACATAAAGAATTAACTACTGCACTCAGAATGCTATAAACTGACCTTTGTAAATGTGAATAAATTGTGCAAAACTAATCTATTTTTACAGAGAAACACTAATGCTTAGACTAAAATTATTTCCTCATTTGTCCCCCCACCTCACTACATTTTCACCCCAATACTACAGTGTTTAAAAGAATTCTCTGCAGATAAAACAGGATAAAACTGTTGTAAAACTGCAAAATGCCTAAGCCTGCATTTTTTGCACAAACAAAATTTACAAATGCTCATGGAGTGTTTCCCTCTGGAGTCTATAATTTGAGCTCTTAATCTTTAATGTGCAGAGCCCGTTATCACATACTCATTTTAATCACATTAACCTTAGCAACTCCTAATTCTGAATATTTATCATACAACTGTGAGACTAAGAAAAAAATGCAACCAAAAAGATGAAATTATTTCCTCTTTTCTTGAAAAAAATCCCTTAATACTGTTTTAAAAAATCAAAGAATAGGGCATATTGTACATCTAAGTAAACCTCTCCAAGGTTTGCCTTCCTTTAAAGCAGGCTTTAAGTCTCTTTATCTTCTACTTGGAAAACATACATCTCTAACTCTATTGATATACATCAAAACCACTATTGTTTGTAGCAGCTGGACAGATTCCCTTTCTCAGCAAAATAAATTATTAAAAAAAAAAAAAAAAAAAGAAACTGAAGTCTTAAAGAAGCAGTTAGTGCCTTAGAGGCTAACTAAGTGTAAATACCAGCCATGAAGAAAATCAGCTTATTGTGGGGAAAGGCCCCTCCACAGTGAAAGGAAGCGGGAGGAGGCAGTGGCTGAGCAATTGCTAAAAACCAAAGTAGCTCCTAGAAATGAGTTGCAGTTGCCCACTTTTTCCCTGGATGAGATCTATAATGAAGCTATCCAATAGACAGCCCCAGGCTCCTCAGCCCCCTCACATGTCCTCCTGGCCCAGGGACAGTGACAGAGGGAAGCCCTGCTCCCCAGGCTAAGCCATTGTGCGAGGGGGAAGCGCAGCACGCACAGAACGCGCCGGCAGCTTCCCCCTGTGCCATTCCCCTGAGCCAGCTTCTCATTTCTTGTGACAATCACCTAATTAGGTGGGTCAAGAATTGCAGAAGATAGAAGAGATTCATTCTTCCTTACATGCCAGCTTTCCTATTTGTAAAAAGGAAGGCAATGGCTCTTCCACTCCATTGTAAGGCACTTAATAAATGTTAATAATAATTAAGTCAGTCACATCTCCCAGACAACACTGTCAGATCTTTTTTTGCAGTATTTCAGAACTATCTGGCTCAGGAGGGAGCTCCCACAAGCTCCAGACAGAAAAGGACTCACAGATTCCATCCTTCAATGCAAGAGGTCACAGAGGGCTGTGCCACAGCAGACATTTCACAAGCCCTGAGGAGCAAGAGCAGCACATGCTGCTGCACTACAGATGTTAATAGGTCAGCACTGTGAGTGCAATTTCCTGCTGGACAAAGCATTAAGATGCTCTAACAGCTAGTAGGACTGTGAAGTCTTTCTGGTTAAGAAGTTGAACTAGATTCAATTTCTTGAATGAAAAGATGGTTTGGGTTTATTGTTTTTTTTTTTTTTTTTTATATCTCAATCAAGAAACAAAAGCACTACTGGTTATGCAAAGAGCTGAAAAAAGAAAGACACTGAAGAACCTACGAGCATTTCCTCTAGTACCCACCTTCTCCATTTACTGCTCTCACTCATAATGTTAATTTAAATCACTGGCATATGTTCATTTATTTAATGCAGCTCCACATGATCACTAAACAATATAGCAATGCCATATTACATCATGCAACATTACTGACATGACACTATTAGCAATACTATACCTAATGAAGTTTATAAAGTCTTCGTGTTTGGGCATTACAGAAAGATGAAGAATCCTGCTTTGAAATAGCTCCTGCCTTCCAATTCTGTCCTTCCCTTCTTCAGCATTGCTGAGACCATCTCACTGAGCTCATCTGGAGAGAACAAAAATAGAAAACAACATACTTATTACATGCACTGTGCAATTTTCTCAACAGAAATGGAATAAAGTTGATGTATCTGGAAACATTAATTCTGCATTCTAGAAGTGACTAAACCCAGCATGACAAAGGGAAGTGCCCCAGCTCTAATGCTTTGCTTAATGAATCATATCATACTCATAGCAGATTACTTACCATTAACTCTGAACAGGACTTAATATGGTTAAAAATACTGCAAGCCCAGGTGTATTCTGGCTTTGTACTAGGTCTCTTCCCATATTCAGGCAGGTACAGGATAGGATGGACTGCTGGGTTCATTTTCCCCACTGTGCATCTCACTGCTTCTTTCTTGGGTGCAATCTGGAAGGGCAAAAAAAAAGGGATGTATGGAGAATGGGGGCTGGAACAAAAATACAGTATTTGTCACTAATTCAGACAGCATGTTTCTCTGACAAACAAGGATTATAGACTGAGCAATGCAAGGGTTTCTTCACTCATTGATCCTGTATGTTTGTTAAATCCCACAAACACTATGTTAGTGTCACATCCCACTGGATGGTGTTCAATCCTGCATGTTCCAAGAGGTGCACCACAAACAGGTGCCTATGGAAGTCCAAGATCTTAGGAACAGGGCAGTTTAATGGCATTTTGCTAATGAAACAGTGATAGAATTAATCATTTGCTCAAAAGCACAGGAGTCTAACAATTATATGAGCATGGACACCAATTTACATCTGAACATTTCTGAGACAAGCAGAGTTCCTGTTAGGTAAACTGAGGCCAAGGTTACAGGAACAAATCTAGGTCATAGGATGTGCCAGAAATGCAAGGAGAAAACAAACCCAGGTCTAGCCCTTTGCGTGCTATTAAGTTTTCCAATCCCTTCTCAGCCAGCCTAAAAGTCTCTCCACCCTACTGCAGCCTCCTCCCAAAGAATGGATGACCTGGATGACCTCAGCTTAAGTTTTACTTAGGGCCACAGCAGCACAGTGTATATTACAGGGAATATCAGCTGAACTTTAACTGATGCAAGAAATTAAATACTGAAATAAACTTAAGAAAAAGCATAAAGGAAAAAAAAACCTTTAAAATTACTTCTGAAACTTAGGCTCTACAGAGCTGTCCTCTTCCCAAGAGACATTCAGGAAACATAATGCCCACAGGAGCTGGGAGACAGCAAGGTCCTTCCTAGATAAAAGCCAGAAAGTCAGCACAAACAAAGCAATTCTCACACTGCCAATATCATAAAGAAGTCATAGGCACCTTTTTATAATGACAGAGTATTCTTAATAAAAGCTTCAAGCAGGTTTTACAGCTGCATATTATCCAATGAAACCAGTAATAAACAGCACTGTAGAATTATTTAGTGCAACTCCAATACGCCGAGAGTCTCAACCTGGGTTTTATTTATCACACAGGCTAAAATGTTTGTTCTTGGCTTTACAGTAGCAGCCAAGCCTGTAGCTATCTTTTATCCCAGCACACTGCCATCTGGATATTGATACTTTGCTATGGGATATGAAAGAAGAGCATAGTTACCTAATACAGCTTAATTGAAAACACAGGACCTACATATTATACCATGCATTATTTTACACAAAATTAAATCTGAAGGGCATGAAAATTTCTGTAGATGTCAGCAGAGAATATTTCAGAGGTAAATGCTGTGTTCGTCATCTGCGCTAGAAATGCTAAAAAATACTGTGAAAAATATGTGCTTACAAGAAGAAAAAGCTTGTTTTTGCTCTGTTGGGAAAAAGGAAATTGCTCAGAAAGGTGCATCTCCTTCAGCAAGAGCAAGAGAGTAATCAGTCACATGTTTATTAGTACATTAAACTCTGATATGGTGATCCATATTCACCTTGAATGGTCCAACTGGTTTGTTTTTCTCCTCAAGCAATGAT
Organism: Agelaius phoeniceus; assembly: GCF_051311805.1. Lineage (NCBI taxonomy): Eukaryota > Metazoa > Chordata > Aves > Passeriformes > Icteridae > Agelaius > Agelaius phoeniceus. Next base: position 12,199,809 of record NC_135276.1, read on the forward strand.
TTAATAATAAAAAAGAAAAAAATATGCTGGTTCTACCAATACATTCACTTTAATCTGCAAAAAACAGCTTTAAGAATCATCTACATCTGCACCACTCACATTAAGGAATACAGACTAAAAAGCTCTAATAAAATCCCAGAAATTAGGAACTGTTAAAAAGAATTCCTTGGGTGTAAGGCCAGAAAGGCTACCTGGCTTTATGCTTCTCCTCAGAGAGGTACTGCTGAGCTCTTTCAAACACCAGTCATAAGGACTGCAAATATATGGAAGTAAAGTAGATAAAGCACAAAATCTTTGGAACACAACACTGCTATTAAGACACTCATCTCTAACACCCACACTGAAGGCCAGATTCCAGCTGCAGGAGCTCCCACAACGCTGCAGAACCTGCAGGCAAAAGGGAATTTGCCACCATGAGGGAAGCTATGGGCTCATGTAGATCCCATAAAGCAGCACAGGGAGCCACAGCCATCCTTCCCACTGAGCTGCTCCTCATTTGCTGTAAGAGCCAACTAACAGGAGATGTGGCTTGCTTTAAGTGAAAAACTTGCTCTAGACATGAAAGAAAGCAGTTTTTCATTTTTCACTCAGAGTCTATTTTCTGCATGTGTCCATGGAACTGTAAGTAAAATAAACCCTAAAGACATTCTTAACTTAGTCCATACTATGCCAACAAATTCAAGCAAATAATGCCATTTAAGTTAATTACAGGAAACTTCAAGGAAACTGAAATGCAGTTTCAGGTTCTCCCATGATACTGTCAAGATCTTTGGAGTTACATGCTCAGTACAATAACTAGGTGCTTGAAAGACTTGTCAGCTGCACTTTTCTATTTTATTCCACACACTAAAAAGGCTGCTGAAGCGATTAAAAAAAAAAAAAAGACTGGAACTGATAATCAGGCTTCTTTTAGCAGACAAGAAATGATCTAAAATAGAAAGGCTTGGAGAGAAAAGCAAAACTACCTAATACCCAAATGCTAGGCACAGAAGAGTAATTCTAGGTGTTCACGAGTTTACACCTCACTCTCAGACCACAAACACACAGAGTGTGAACAACGAGAATCTTGGGCAGAGGAAGTGCAGGAAGAAGAAACAACAGAGCAGCTGAGGGTGTCTTGCTCCGAGAGCTCCTCCTTTATCCAGGCTGAGAGCCACAAAACACCAGCACTTCCACGGCACCTGGAAGTCCCAGCACTGCACCTGAGGGAAGCAGCAGCAGTGTCTGCAGGAAAGGGCCTCTAAGTTTTATAGCCAATATTTTACACGCATTTTTTTAGCTCTTGCCCAGTTAATAATGTTTTGATTTAAGATAGAAAGACACAGGCCCCTCCCTCCCCTTTGCACACTAATTAGTTTTACTTCTATGGTAGTGCAAAGATGAGAAAGAAAATTTTCTCTTCATGCCTAATTAAAAGAATGAATATTCACGTGTATTTATTTTTCTCTTATGAGTTGTTAATACTTTAAAATATACTGTATGAAACATCTCTTATCAGATGTTTCCAGCAGCAATTTCCCCTACCATCTGAGTCTCACAGATTTTTTTTTTAATAGGACAGCTTTAACTGAAACAGGGTCTCTTGTAGGAGAATTACTATTTAATTCTTTTTGCTTTAAGAGGATTCCCTTTAGCATCATGTACATAATTGTTGGGTAATATTGTCCCAAATTGAACTGGAGAAACAAATTCAGTGTCTAAGGTCAGGTATTCTGATAAAGAAATATCAAAAAGGTTTTGAGAAAACAGCCTCCTTCTCATCTACCCCTGTAAAAAGAAAAAAAAAAAGAAAAAAAAAAAGTTGAAATGATCTCCTAATGCATCTCCCTTCATAATTCATGCCGAAAGATGACATTTTCTCAGGATCTTAATTAAGATAATGATGAACACCTGTGTCGGCATTCTTTGGCAAGACAGCATTATCCATCATAATCTTTTAAGTACTCTCAAAAAAACCCAACAAAATCGTATGACGGAACCAATCTGTTGCCTCTCCTTGCACTAAGTTTTACATCTCAGACACACAGAAGAATGATTAGATCTTTAAGGACTGCAATAAAAACAGGATCGTTAGATTTTAAAGTTTCAACAGAAAGTAGCTATTAAATTAATTAAATTAAGGTGTATCATATCCAAGATAGCCAAGTTTAACTGCATTCACTATAAGCCACCTGGAACCAAACCACTTACAGTTAGAGCCTACCAAGAGCTCTACTTTTAAACTATAGTTTGCTGTTACTTCCAGGATCATTCTGCCTCTTTCCATTTGTTTCTCCCAGAAACAAAATATTCTCAGCTGATCCCTACTGTACATTCATGCCCTGATTTATTAAGCCATTTTATGCTGTACCCCATTTGCACAATCTAAATGAAACCATGCAAAAGAAACCAGTGTAGAAAAAACAAATATGCAAATCCAAGTTTTGCTATATTTTGGGTCACCTTTTGTGCAGTCATCTCAGATCCAAGCTCCTCTCATCCCAAAAACCCTACTGGAGTCCAACTACTAAACTAACCAATGACCCTTTCAACAGCTTTGCAGGACCAACCGAACAGACTGAAGGCTATAAAAATAGGGATTTTAATTATTTATTTATAGAAGCTGAATCTAAATTCACATGCCTAAATTTAAATAATGTGAACAGTGCACAGCCAGACTGTAAATCTTTCCCACTATTAAATAAGACTTTAAGGGCAAGCATTTTTTCTATTGCATTAACAATTTATCTTCAAAAAAATTATGAGAAAAATATAAACAGTCCAGAATTTTAATATCAATCTTCACTGTTATAGTTTCATTGGCAGCTGCAAAATACACAAAAACTCCTAATACCAAGAACTCATCCATACCTTCAAATGCATGTACCTCCAGCAAAATGCAGAGAAGCAGCAAATGTATCCTCAAGCCACACGTTTGTTAACAGCACTGATGAACAACATAAGAGTCTTGAAACAAACTTCTTATTTCCCTTCCATCAAGTGGTTGAAAAGTCCTGCAAAGCAGATTAGTCTTAGGCTTTCACATTTTAATATGCTGCTATCACAGGAAAAAGTTGCTGTGACTAGTCATTCAGTAAAGCTATCAATGTGCAAATAAAGCAGAAAATAGAGACATCCTTAAGAAATGAGTCTCAAATTTGATATAAAGTGAAGGTGACAACCACAGCAATAGAACTATAAACTAAATGTTTCAATATCTTGAATAATTATCTACAGTTCTTTTAAAACTGCAAAGAATATAATAGTGGCATAATGTAGTGAGAATGTCAGTTTGATAGGCACTTACAATCCTGACGGCATAAGAGTCCTATCACTACCGTTTATTAATCAGCTCTGGTATTATGTTTGCAAGGCATGAAAGTATGCATGAACTCACCACAGTTTCCAAAATGTATGCCTACAGAAGAAAGATTAGTGGAACATCAGAAATAAAGAGGGTAATTTTACATGACGTTAACCTTACCTCCTCTTCAAAAAAGTCAGATGCCATGGGAAGATGGTTAAAACTTCTGCTTCTTCCTACAAAGAAAGGAGCACGGAAAAGCAGTTAGTTATTCTACTCACATATAAAATGAATGTTAAATGTATAAAACTTGACCAGATGATATCTCACTCCCCGAACAAGGGGGATTGTCAGAGGATTATGACAGAAGAGCTTTCGAGTGGAGAAAGAAATGCAGTGCTCCAGAGCGATCGCTATAATGAAGCCGGGGACAAATACCGGTGACACCGTGCAGTCGAAAACTGATGAAAGTGCACACCTGTGTGGATTGAGCATGTAAAGGAGCGTGCGAGCCGAGGATGGACCTGTCCCGTTTACCGAGGCAGAACCACATGGAGTTTAAGGAGATGAAATTCCGCACACCGCACATTAAAAAATTAAATTAAAAAACAAAAACAAAACAAACAAACAAAAAAAACCCCAAAAAAAACCAAAACGGGGGGAGGGAAACGCAAGAGGATAGAGGCAGGAACGGCCAGATCGAGCGCGGCTCGGCAGCAGCCGAGGAAGAGCCGAGCCCGGTGCGGCCCCGCCAGTCCCGCCCGGCGCTGCCGGGACCAGCGCGGGGCCGGGGCCGAACCGCGCCGCCCGTCAGGGGGCGCCCCGCGGCGGGGCAGCGCCGGCACCGAGCGCCAGAGCGGCCCCCGGGCCCCGCTCCCTCACCTCGGGCCGGGCCGGACTCGGCGCAGCCGGGCTGCTCCGGGCCGGACCGGACTCAGCGCAGCCGGGCTGCTCCGGACCGGGCCGAGCCGGGCTCAGCGCAGCCGCGCTGCCCCGGGCCGAGCCGGGCCGGGCCAGGCCAGGCTCAGCGCAGCCGGGCTGCTCCGGGCCGGGGGCGGCAGCCGCGGCCCGCAGCGCCTCCGCGCGCCGTCCTGTCAGCGCCGCCTCCGGACTCCGCCGCAACCGCGCCCGTGCTGCCGCCGCCCCTCCACACCCCGCGCTGAGGGACAGCTCCGCGGGCCCGTGGAAGAAGCGGAGCGCCCGCCGCCGGCGGGGGAGCAGCCAGTCATGCGCCGGGACGGCCGGGGGCGGGCCTGGCGGGGCCGCGGCCTGATGGGTACTGTAGTGCAGGGTAGGGTACGGGGGTGACGCTGCTGTACGGCGGGCAGCGCCCGCCCCGCCGGCCTCGGTCCTGCCGCGTCCCCCCCGAAGGCAGCGCGGACAGCGCGCCCTTCCCGCCCAGCCCCGGCCCTGCAGCGCGGCCGCTTGGCGAGTCCCAGCCTGCGCCCGGCTGGGGGCTGTGGATGCTGCCGCCGGGACGGAGCCCCGGAGAAGGAGGGAGGGAGGGAGGGAGGGACGGAGAAAGCGGGGCGGCGTCGGTGTCGCCTCCACGGCGACACGGGGAGCTCCTGCCCCGGCCTGCCCGTTTTAAAACACAGCCCTGCTCCTCGCGTCTCCGCGTTCGTCCCGCGGGGGAGCGCGGCGAGAGCATTAGGGTCGGGAAATGCAAAAGTTACAAAATAAAATAAATTCTGAAAATATAAGTCTTATGCTATCTTCCCCCTTCCCTCAACCGAGAAAGGCACGGCGGATCCTTATGGCCAGGGGTCCGCGGCCGCCGGAGCAGCTCCTTTCCTCAACCGCAAGGGAAAAAATATGCGAGGAGGGAATAAATCGGGATATGTTTCTATTGAGAAATATATCTGGTGGAATCACAGGAGATTACATCTTCTGATCGGCAGGGATTTATCCCGGTTCATATGGTTTTAATCTGCTTTCGCCTCGACCCTTCATGGAGCCGAGGGCGGGGGGACGATACCCGGTGTGTTCCTTAGATCCGCGGGCAAACCCTCGCTCTGAGCGGTGTTTGCGGACCCATCTCAGCCCCCTCCGCTCCCCTCCGGATCGCCCTTGTCCTGCGGCCGGCGCTGGGAGTCTAAATCCGAGCCCTCCGCGCGGCTGATTCCCGCTCCTGGCCGGACCCCGCCGCCGCTCCGCCCGCACAGCCGCCGCAACAGGTCCGGTGGCGGGGTGGCCCCTGCCCGCGGGAGTGACCAGCCGAGCAGCCCAGGGACAGGGCTGGCTGCGGCTCTTCCCCAACGAAAACCTCCTTTTTTGTTAAGAAAATCAAAACTAACAGCACCAGCAGTCCGCCGTATATCCCACCTCCAATGATTTAGCAGAGGGAGGGGCAGGGGCAGAGAGCACGAGGAGGGGTGGCTGTGAAGAGGGGGAGCCGGGCGGCTAATAAATCTTATTAAAGATCTATTTTTTTTTCATATACTGATTGGCTTGCATTCCGGCGCAACGCGGCTCCGCACGGTATTTAGCACATGCAGAAAGTTGGAGCTGATCTTAAATGGCTCGGAGGTGACTGCAATCCAGGAGCCGGCGCACTTGAGCCTCTGAGCGCTGGGGAGGGCCAGGGAAGCGCGGAGCCCTCCCGCTGGTTGGGCCCGGCCGCGGCAGCCCAGCGGGGTCCTGCCAGTCCTTCCACTGACAACACCCCGCGAAGGAGGAGCCTCGCCGGGCCGTGCTGAAGGCGTCAGGAGCTGCAATTTCCAACTTAGCATCTTGGCAGGACCCTTCGGAAAGCGAGAGCGAGGAGGAAGGGGGAAAAAAAAATCCCCCCAGTGCAAGGGGGAGAGAGAGAGAAAGAGAGGAGGGGGGGAGGGAAAGAGGGGAAAGCAAGGGGGGGAGAAAAAGGAGGAAGCGGTGCCCGGCTGCAGGCGAAAGCGGAGCAGCAGCCCCGGCGCAGAGCAAGGTGCCGCCTCTGCCCAGCTGGCGAGGGCGGAGAGGCGCCCGCGAAGCCCCGGCCGCAGCCGCCCCAGCCCGGCAGCGCGGCGGCTCCCTCCCGGCGCCTTGGGCTCCCGGGTATATGTGCGCGCCTGGCCATGTCGTATCCTCAGGGTTACTTGTACCAGCCGTCAGCGTCCTTGGCTCTCTATTCCTGCCCGGCGTACAGCACCAGCGTGATCTCCGGACCCAGGACCGATGAACTTGGGAGATCTTCTTCGGGCTCCGCTTTTTCCCCTTATGCCGGATCTACCGCCTTTACCGCCCCTTCTCCGGGTTACAACTCCCACCTCCAGTACGGCACCGACCCGGCCGCCGCCGCCGCCGCCGCCTTCACTTCCTACGTGGTAAGAGCAGCCGCGGGCAGCCGACACCGCGCCGGGCACGACGGCATCCCGTGGGCGCCTGTCCCCCCCCTCCCGGGCCTGCTTTTTGTTCCCATTTTATTTTTGAGATCTCGGGGACAAAAGGGAGCGCGGCTCCCCGCCTCGCCGCCCAACTTTCCCGCATCGCCGCCGTGCCCTGCCTCACACTGTTGCTGGCGGCAGCGGCGGGCAGGGCCGGGCGGGGGGGAGCCGCCGGCGCGGCCCGGGTGAGCAGGACCATGGCAGGCAGGGACTGGTTTCATTCCCTAAAAAAAAAAAAATCAAATGTATAAAAAACACCGACCATAGTTCTGCAACAATTAGCTTGTTGTGATTGAAAAGGGAATGAATTCAGGACGGGTCGGCGATGGGAGAAATCCGGGTGATAAATCCAGGCAACTTTCCCCTGCCCGGCGATAATTAGGCTTAAATATTGCAGAGCTCTAATCCCATGGCCGCGAGCTGCTCCGCGGGGCTGCGCGGCGAAGGGAAGGGGAAGGGAAGGGGAAGGCAGGCACTGCGCCGCCGTGCGCGCCCGCGGGGCACCGCGGGGCCAGTCCGAGTGCGGGACATCCACACCGCAGAGCTGCGGTCACAGCCAACGCCCCTCAGTTCCCCCCAAAAATCGGCGACTTTGGCTCAGCTTCTCCTCTATGTTTAGGGCAGAGTTTCTTTCCTTTTTCTGTGACATTTTCTTTTCTTTAGGATTTTATTTTTGCCCTTCTCCCTCCTTTTTTGTTTCTCTTTTATCTTCTTTTCTTCTCTCTTTTCTTCTTCCTTTTATTTTTTCCCCCACCCGTCCCTGGGCAGGGAGGAGCGGCCCAGCCCGCCCGGCCGCCTGAGCCCGGCAGGTTGTCTGCCGCGATCGCAGCGCAGGGGGGAAGGCTCCGGTCCCCCTCCCGCTGTCCGCCCCCACACCGCGCTGCCCACTTGCTTTTCCGCTCCTGCATTTGGGGGAGAATCGCTGGATTGCTGCAAGCAGCCGGCGGTCTCCTGGGGTCGGAGACTACGGGCCCCGGAGAGCCCCCAGGGCCCTTCCTCCCGGGAAAGAACCGGGGGACAAGCCGGGCAGGGCCCGGCGCTGGGGGAGAGGCGGCGGGGCGCGGGCAGGGGCTGCGGGCAGGCCCTGGTGTTGCCTTTGCCCTGTCATTGCCGCCCCGCGGCCGCTGACCTCGCCCCGCCGGGCCGCTGTCCCCTCTCTCCCCAGGGCTCGCCCTACGACCACACGCCGGGCATGGCCGGTTCCCTGGGGTACCACCCGTACGCGGCGCCGCTCGGCTCCTACCCCTACGGGGACCCCGCGTACCGCAAGAACGCGACGCGGGACGCCACGGCCACCCTCAAGGCCTGGCTCAACGAGCACCGGAAAAATCCCTACCCCACCAAGGGCGAGAAGATCATGCTGGCCATCATCACCAAAATGACCCTCACCCAGGTCTCCACCTGGTTCGCCAACGCCCGGCGGCGGCTCAAGAAGGAGAACAAAATGACCTGGACCCCACGAAACCGGAGCGAGGACGAGGAGGAAGAGGAGAACATCGACCTGGAGAAAAACGACGAGGACGAGCCCCAGAAACTGGAGGAGAAAGGGGACCCCGGGACTCCGGACACAGGTAGGACAGCGGGCCCGGCCGGGTCACCGCGGCCGCGCCCTCGGGGCTGCCCGGGCCCGGTGCGGCGGTGGCGGGGCGGCCTGTTCCCCCGAGCATGCAGCCGGGGCGGGGGGAGCCGGCGGGCAGCGGAGCGGGCCTGGCCACGGCGGGGACCGAAGGGTGGGCGGCGAAGTGGGTGGGCGGGTTTGGGGGCGCAGGGCGAGACCGAGAGCTGCCCCCCCACCCCTGTCCTTTCTCCCCCTACCAGGAGCGGCGGATCCCAAGGCAGCGCCGGGCTGCGAGCGCCTCCAGGAGTCCCCCGGCCCCCGGGAGGCCGAGAGCGGCCTCAGCGACTCGGATTGCAAGGAGCTAGCGGAGGAGCGGCTCGACGGGCCGCCCGTCCCCCACAAGGCGCCCGGCGCTTCCCCGCTGGGACCGTGTCCGGCGGGCCGCGGGCCGCCGCCGGCGGGCGGCGAGGAGCCCCCGCCGTACCGCCCGCCCTCCGCCGCCGCCGGGCCGCCGCACGCCGCCGACCTGCACCCGCTGCTGCCCGCCGCCACCGGCGCCTCTGTCATCCACTCGCCGCAGCAGGCGGCCCTCGCCAAGCCCAAGCTCTGGTCGCTGGCCGAGATCGCCACCTCGGCGGACAAGGCGAAGGAGGCCGGCGGCGAGGCGGCGCCCCCCGGCCCCGCCGTGCTGGGCGGCAGCGGCCCGTCCCGCTCGCCGCCGCGGCCGCGCTCGCCCGCCGCGCAGTGCCCCTTCCCCAACGGGGCGGTCCTGCCCCGGCCGCTCTACTACACGGCGCCCTTCTACCCCGGCTACACGAACTACGGCTCCTTCGGGGCCCTGCACGGGCACCCCGCCGGCGGCCCCGCCGCCGCCGCCCCCGGCGCCCACTTCAATGGATTAAATCAGACTGTCCTCAGCAGAGCCGAGAGCCTGGCTAAAGACACTAAAATGATCAGGAGCCAGTCCCAAGTAGACCTTTGCAAAGACTCACCTTACGAACTGAAGAAAGGTATGTCCAACATTTAATATCGGCTTCTCCTCCCTAACCCCTCCTGGGACTGTGGTTTTGTTCCTTTTTTTTTTTCCCTTTTTTAATTTATTTGAGAGAAATAATAAATTGCTTTGGCAGTTATTTTTCCAGTACCAAAAGAAAAACAAAACAAACAGAAAAAGACCAGCTCCCCCCTCCCTCCCAGCCCCTCTTCAAAAGTTTATAGAGTCTATTTGAAATGGCTGGTGGAAACCGCCCAGAAATGTCTTAAGCAAGTGAAAAGCAAACGAGTGACATGCTCTCTCTCACACACACAAAGAAGAAAGATTTGTATTAAATCTTATTCTGTATATTTAATGTAGCTTTTTTGTATTTAAATTGATAATACAGTATCTTTGAAGTAAATTATGAAATCAAGACAACTGTACAGGCATTAATGTTGTTTTCGTAATATAAATATATACATTTCTGTGTCTTTTTCCGAATTGTTTCATAGTTTTAAAATATATATATACAAGTTTAATTTAATTTTTTATGCCTATTGTTTTTTTTTTCCTTGGGTGTGAGTTAAACTATAATGCAAAAACGAGACAAAAAAAGGAAATAGGTTATACGTATTAGATTTAAAAAAACCCAAACCTGCAGCCGCCTTTGTAAAATGCAAATATTTAATTAAAAGAGATTTTTAACAGAATCAAAACCACTCTCTTTTTGCAACGGGCAGATACGTGCATAGCTGCGGAAAAATAAAAGCATGTCTTAAAAGAGACGCGGGGCTCCATTTAGGACCTCAGAGTAGTACCTGAAGCCTTTTTGGAAGTGGCAGGAAATTTTTAGAGGTCAGGGGGCTCCGGAGGCGAGAGCCGCCCGCGGGGCCGGGAGAGGCGAGCGGCGGCGGGACGGGGCCGGGTGCGGGAGGGACGCTATTCCCAGAGGTGAAGGCTTAAATCAGGCCACGCACAAAAGCACTTGTTAGAAACACCAAATCGAAGCGCAGTCCCATCTTTTAACCTAATTACTTCCAATCAGTGTCGTGTTTTATGCAAAGCAATCAGCTGGTGAACTTTGCTAATGAGTTCGATTTTCTGCCAGATTTAGCCCGCGTCGCTGCAGCGGCGGTGCTGCGGCGGCAGCCGGGGCCGCCGGCTGCCCGGGCGAAGGCGCTCGGTGCGGCGGGGGCGGCCGCAGCCCCTTTGCCTTTACCTTTGCCCGCAGTCCGGCCCCGGCGCGCAGCCCCGCGCTGCCCGGCCCGCGCTGCCCGGCCCGCGGTCTGGGGCGGTCCCGGCGGGGCCCGCGGGCGCGCAGCCCCGCGCAGGGCCGGCCGCGGGCGCGGTGCTCCCGGCGCTGGCAGGTAGGTGTCACACTCGGCCCGGCTTTGGCTCCCGCCGCCCGCTCGGCCGTGCGGGAGTCCCGCGGGGCCGCGCTCCGCTCCGCGCTAAGGCCGCAGAGCCGCGGCCGGTGCGGGACAGGGGCCGCGATCCCGGGGCAATCCCACCACAAGTCCCTGGGGTGCGGGGACAGAGAGCGCCCCGAGCCCCCTCCGCGCCGTTCTGGGGCTCCACAGCCCGAGGCAGGGGGAAGCGGGTCCCCGAGCGGATTAGGGGCTCCCCAGCGCAGAACCCCCAACCAAAACCCGGCTCCCGCTCGCGGGGCTGCCCGAGCAGCCCGGGTCCCCTGCAAAGGAATAACGGCGAGGACTGCTCCAGCACCCGGCTGCGGGAACGGGTCCCTCCTTGTTCCGTGTGGATTTTGGGGTGTCAGCTGTACGCTGACATCGACACTGCTGATGTGATGGGAGTATGACTGGGACCTCTGGGGCTGGTGCCGAGACACCTCTCCGTTTGCTTGGATTTTTTTTTCTTTACGAGCCAGATAATTATTTTGTAATCTCCTCAACTTTGTCAGAGCCATTTATATTAGCTGTAACAGGTTTATTCATGCATATTTACATTTTACGGGAATTTAAATAGTAGTTTGTATTTTGAGTTTTAAAGATGCAGTCTATATTCGTTTGGTTATACGATTTTTGGTAGATAATTTGGTTTAAAATCAAAATTGTTTCAACTGAACGTGCAAAGAATCAAATACTCCTGGGATAATAGTATGTTATTTTGTCATTCTACTAACGATAAATGGTTTTTTTAAAAAACGCTCGAATTCCTCCGTTGGATATTTCATTTCCAGTCAGTGAGACCTGCAGGAAGGAGTATTTTTCGCGCAGCAATGAGCTTTACTGGACTCACCTGCCTTGTTTAAAAGGGGATAAAGTTCTGGCGGCGAGGGGCAGGGTAGCGCTGGCCCGGGTAGGACCAGCCCCGATGTGCGGGCTGGAGGCAAAGCGCCGCGGGCCGCCCCTCGCCCGGGCTGTGCCGGCCCCGTCCCCGTCCCCCGGCGGAGATCGCCTGCGGGGAACTCGGGGAAACTCCCTGGCGCCCTGAGCTAGAGGGAGCGACAAAGCCCCTCAGGACCGCGCTCCCGAGACAACAGGTTCCGCAGAGGAACGACTAACCTCAAAATAAATAGGTTTCAATTATTCATCTAGCTATGGTTTTTTTTTTTTAATTGTCGTGCTACCTTTCCACAGCTGATCTTCCGATCTCTGAAAAAGCTATTTTGCAAAGCAGCTTAGGAGCTTCGCTCGTTCAAAAGCCTTATTCCTTATACTCAGGGCTATTCTGAATAGGTCTATTAGCGATCTCAATACGGTTTTCGTTTGATGTATAAATTCCTAAGGGAATTAACCGTTTCCTTTAGGTTGCAGCCTGTCGCCTATTTTAAACCATAACTATTATTGTAACCCAAACGATTTCATACAACAATTTTATCCATCACCCTTTTCCCCTGCCACAGGAGATATACTGTATAGCCATTCTTTAACATAAGCACGAATTTACCAGTTTCTTTCCCGTAACAGAGTAGGGGGGAGGGGGCAGCGTTCGCCTTTTTTGCCTCTGGCATGTTAATTTGTTGTTAAGAAAAAAAAAAAAAAAAGACGTGAGGATATCTTAAAATAAAAATAACGCCTGCTGCCAGTTAGAGCTGCCGTAGGTTACTCGGGAGCAGCCCTCGGAGCAGCCGGGAGCGACTCTCCCGCTGGGAACGGAGCCCTCCCGGGCCGCGGGCTGCCCCGCGGAGCTTTGGGGAGCGAGGGCTTCGCTGCCGCTCCGAAGCGCTTTTTGGGCAGGTGAGGGGGAAGAGAGGGGATGGAGGTGGGTTCGTCCAGCCTGGGCTTTCATCAGCTCGCCTGGCAGCAGGTGCTTGCCCAGGGGTGCAGGTGGGAACGGCCCAGCTCCGCTCCCGGAAGAAAGCGCTGGCCCCTTTCCGTGCCCGCTCCCTCCCCTTTCCGTCCCGGGCCCTACGGCACGGCCCTTGCTGGGGCGGGGGCGCCGCGACCCCTACGCCGCCCGCCTGGACGGCGCGGGTGGAGCGGCGCAGGTGGCAGCGGGGCCGCCCTCTCCCGCAGGTGACAGTCCGACATCCCCCACCAGCCCCCAGCGCGGCCGACAAGCCTGGTGGCGTGGCTGCTCCGGCGGGGCACACGCGTGGGGCCGCAGGAACAGCTCAGCCTCCAGGTCCCGTCCGCGGACCGAGGATCCGGGACCCCAGAGGAGACAAGGGGGGCTCCCGGCGGCAAGAGGCAGCTCGCCGGGCAGGGAGCGCAGCTCGCCTCGGGGAGCCGGGGCGACGTTCCCCTCCTCTCCCGGCCCAGCCAAGCGCCCTGACCCCGGGGAAGGATGAGGCTTCCCCGGAGAAAGCCGGGCAAGTGTCCCGAGGTCAGCCGTGCCCGTTCCGATGGGCCTACCGACACCTCAGAGCGCCCGGGATGAAGGACCGACCCCAGGTGGACTGCGAGCCCAGGGCTGCAGCCACCGGTCCCATCCATCCCAGCCACGGCAAAATTCTCTCAGTCCTGGAAGCAAAGAGACAGAGCTGGGGGTGCGGTCCAGCACAGCCCCCGAGCTCCGGCAGGGAGCCCCCTGTACTTCCAGCCCCGATTCTCAATCGCGGGGACGGAGGGCGAGAGAGGCGGGGAGCCTGGCGCAGCCCTGCTGCTTCCTCCTTCACGCTTAAAAACAAAACAAATCCTAATTTAGACCCTCAACACCCCGGACCGTGTTTACATCCCCCCCGCTGCTCTCCCCGCGAGTGTTGCCTTTCCAATTGTCACGATTAACCTACGGGGCTCCCGCTCGGCGCGGAGCCTCCGCCGCGGCCGGGACGGCGCGGTCGCGTCTAATTGGCTTATTGGACCTCCCCCGCACACCTCCCCCGCCCCGGCAAGAGGTTCTGAACAGCATCTTCTCTTGCCGTGCCTAGGAAGTACGTGAAAGCCCCTCCGCCAAGAAAACACGGGAAATTACACGGTCAGCAAGTTTAAAGGAGACGAATAAAAAATGTCACAGGGGTTTGCAGAAGGGAAAAGTACAAGAACTTCAACCAAAAACTGAGACGAGTTTAGGAAAAAAACAAAAACGAAAGAAAACAAAAGAAAATTCGTCCCCACGGCCCGGTCCGGCCGGCGCCCAGCGCCGGTGCGCAGCCGCGGGTATTCCTCAGCCGGAGTGCGGTGCGCCCGGCTCCGCAGCGTTCCGCCGGGCTCCGCAGCGTTCCGCCCGCCCCAGCAGCAGCAGCCTGGCTCGGGGCAGGCTTGGAGCCGCACGGGAGTGCCGGGGAGCCCGCCCGCCCCCCCCCCCCCCAACATCCCCCTCCCGCTCCCCTCTTTCTGTGACCTGCCACGATTATTAGTAAGGACATCTGTGGCTGGCAAGGGAACAAGTGTTACCAAAACCAGAACCGGCTGTTTTTCCAAATGAGCAATATGTTAATTCCTCATCCCCCCTCTGGTTTCTTTAAAACCTGGCACAAATACATCAATGGCGGAGAATAAGGAGCCTTTGCAGAGAACAAGTGGCAGTTTTGAATTTACCTTTTGTGTGCGCCTCAGATGCAATCTTGAGGCATTTTTTCCCTTCTCTCCCACAGAAAAAGAGTGTTAATCTGCCCTATCTTGGGACCCAAAAGGATTGGAGTGGAGTAGATATTCACTGGAATCACATAGGGGAATAAGGGTCTTGCTTTATTGAATCATCAAATCCCAGGAATGAAGCTCTTAATTAATTATGGGTGCTAAAAATTCAGGCCAGCTGTTTCTTTTTACTTGGCTCTGACAGAGAAAGACAAAGTCTACATCGAGATCTTCTAAGGCGCATTCAGCATAAATCAGCGCCCTCGGCGGCGCTCCCGGCCGCGGCGCGACCCGGCGGTGACAGATGGCGCATTGTCCCCGCATTCCTCCACCGCGCCTCCGCGGGCGCGGAAGCGGCCGCCCGGCGGCGCGGCCCGACTCAAACCGGGGACCTTTCTCTGCCACGGGAAAGGGCTCGCCCGGGACCGGGAGGGATGAACGGGCCGCGCCTGGCCGAGGTGCCGGCCCTGCCCGACGGGGCGGCCGTGGCGGAGGCTCCTGCGCAGGCTCTGCCTTTTCTTGCCCGAGAGCGCTCCGCAGGCGCCTCCTCCGCCCCGGCAGTCCCAAAGGGCCATTCCCAGTCCCTGCCCCTGCTCCGAGGCTGCGGCTGGAACCCCGGCACCAAAGGCTTCCTCGGCTTCCCTCGCTGCACCCAGCACCCTCGGCGATGCCTCTGCGGAACCACCTAACGCTGGAGCGAGGGACACGGGGCCCCCCAACATGGGCCCTTCTGCTTTTCTCCCGAAGGCAGAAGCGTTTCCCTGCGCGGCCACGGAGTCCCCCGGGAGGGCTGCGGCGGGCCCCGCAAGGGGCAGGAGGCAGCGGGGGTCGCAAAGGCGCGGAGAGCCGCGCAGGAGGTGCGGCCGCGGCCCGCCGGGTCACCTGCATCCCGCTCCCGTCCCCTCTTTTGGGAGTGACCGCGTTCCCTAAATGCCCAGTACTCAACGGGAGCAACCCGCGCTATTTCCATGGCCAGTTTGCGGGCGAGGGGCTCCCGTGGCGGGCGGGGCTGCCCGAGCCCCTCTCGCCTCCTCCCGCACTTTTGTGTCAGGGAAATCTCTGCGGGTTCACCTCGGCGGGGCCCAGCTCGGGAGGCCGGTGCGGGGGTGCTCAGCGACCTCCCGGGGTCGTACCCCGCCAGGCGCTTCCAGCCTCCTCAGCCGAGGATCCCTTCACCTCCAACTACCAGAAAATAAATGTCCTCCGCACGGCGTTACTCATCTGTTATAATTAGAGCATGTGCGAACTCGCAGCGTGCCGGGAGCCCGGCTCGGGTTGATGCAGGCACTTGTGCAATAACCACCTCTTTCTGCCGTGGCGCGGGCAGCCCGGCAAGGGCCGGCTGGGGCCGCATCCTGCCCCGAGCCCGTCCTGGCTCGGCTCGCCCCTGCGTCCGCGACGGGAAGGGAGCGGCATCGTCCTGATACCTCTTTTTCCCCAAAATTGGCTCTTATTTGCCTAAAGCTAACCACAGACCTCTCCACGCTCACGGCTGATGGATGCAAATGTAAATGTGCACTTATTTAATTGGATCAGGTCCCAAGATAAAAGAGATAAACGGCTCCCAGTTTGCCAAGTTATTTTCAGAGGCATGCAGTGATGTGTGGAGGGAAAGTTAATGAAGAGGAGAAGAGACACACTGTACTTAAAATACCTCAGGTCTAGACTCGGGGAGAGGGAAGCATCGAACTCCGCCGCTGCGGACCGGCGGGGGGCTCCGCGCCCCGGTCCCGCGCAGCCCCGCGCAGCCCCGCGCAGCCCGGCTCGGCGGGGCCGCAGGTACCGCACGTAGCCCCTCGCCCAAGCCGCAGCGGGCGGGGGGAGGCTGCGCCCTGCGTGGCAATCAATGCTCTTCCCCTCTTCCCTCCACCAAAATTGTTCTCCGTTCCTGCCCGTCTCCCCTTGTTCCTCCCCGTGTTCTACATCCGTATGCATGAGACATTAACAGACGGTTATTGATACAAACATAGTTTTTGTTGCTAAAGGCCTTCCAAAACAAATTCTCCGGCTGAATGCCAATGTATGCATGTTGGCTGGTGACAGCTGATTAGTGAAATGATTTACGGCCAAGTTAAAAAAAATGATACTGTCAAAGGCAGCAATTTGAAAAAAAGATAAGACAGTACAGCCTCAAGGCTTCCCACTGTAAAGCCACCCAACAAATCTAAACCTACACTACAAATACCTGAAACACTCAAGGAATCAATTGGTTGCAGATTAAATACAGTCTGTATTCTGACTCGCCCTGGTAATCTGTTACTCTCCACAGGAGCAGCCCCTCGATTTATGCCTCCAGCCTCACCTGCGGCAGGGCTGGCTCCTGCCCGAGCTGCCCTGCCGGCCTCCCAGCATCCCTGCAATCGGAGACTTAGGCCTCCTTTTTGTTTCAAGACTTTTTCTCTCATTAATTGATTAAAAAAATCCCCCTTCCCTCATTTCTCTGTAGCTCTTCTTCATAAAGAAAGCTTTTGCTCTGCAATAAAGTAAGAGACTTTGATCCCAGATCATCCTCTTAGGCCTTCCAGCTGAAATCAGCGGAGAAACTATGTGGAGTTATTGTTCGCACTTGCTGCACTTCTGATTCAGAAAGGGCTGATTTATTAGCTTGTCAAGGGAAGCATTGTTCAGGAAGGCAATCAAAAAGCACTTACCTAGCTAAACTAAAATTACTGCCTTTTCAGTGGCTAATTTGTATAACTCCCATGGAGGAACTTGGGTAGTGTTTGATGAGGCATAAAATGATGATTAATGAATTTATTGGCCTGCTGCTCATCAAATAGGAGTAGTATATCTTTCCCCTATTGGGCGTTGGGTCTAATGCTACATGTCTGTGTAAAGCAAGTCCAATATGATCTCCTTTTTAGCCCCCTTTTAACCTGACCTGAAGAATATCACCGTGTAACAGAGGCAACATCAGGGGACTGCAAAGACAAAGAGCCCGTTTGATAAAACGCTAAATGAGAAACGCGAGGAAAGTTGCTGCAGGGACAGATCTGCTCAGTTTTCAGCTTTCAATCACTTTGACTACTGAAGTGGGAAGAATGTAGAAACTAGATAAGGTGTGAGAAGCGAAAAGAAAATGATAAACCAATTTTAACTTTCATAAAGGATCCAGCCAAACAACTTCATTGCTACTTGAAAGAACGAGCGAGTGCGGGAAGTGCTGGGATTCCCGAGCAATCAGGCATGCTGCAGCACCTCACCACCCAGCTGTGCATGGAGACACAGGGAAGATGCCTCCAAACTGGCCATATCCAGGGACAGCATGTAACCTGGTTGGCATTCTGATCAGATTTGGTGCAACCATTTGGAGCTCATACATTTAATGTCCTTTTTTCTCCACTAAAACACGTTTCTCCTCTGCTCGGTGTTTAATGCTCAAATCATTGTTTTGGGGCTAAAGGCTTCTAAGAGAAATTACTGACTTTCTCCCTTTTAAAAGCCCTAAATACTGGGGCCCTAATACTAAATTAGTTGTGATTCAGTGCCCACCTGGATACACATGTGACTTACAGGGTATGTTATGCTCTACACATTGCTGCTTTGAACAGGTTGAGACCCCCAGAAATGTTGCTGACATTTCAAAAACTTGTTAAAATAAGTTTGTCTGAGATTTGGAGATCTTCACAGGAATGAATCAATTTAGCTCTTAGCTTCCATGCACAATTCCCCCTTCCTGCAGCTCTGAAGCTTGTCGAGAGATCTGCAGCTTGCACGTCTCCCAGTGAAGATGCACATGCCTTATCTGGAGCCTGTTGCCAAAAAGGCAGCATGTCTCATTACCTTTTGAGGTTTCTCAGAAGTACCCTCAGGCCTGTGTGTCAGCAGCCCACCGTGCTGAAGACTGAGAAGGTGCAAGAACATTTTGCAGAACTGCTGATGTGATCAACACTTGCTGGATGATGTGATGTTTCAGGCTCCAATAAGGCTTGGAGGAGCAGGAAATGGTAACGTGGAGGTACCTGGCAATCCCAGCAGCCTGTCTTCCCTCTCTGCACCTTCCCTTTGTGCCTCTGGAGAGCCAGAGCACAGCCTGCTCTGCACTCCTTCAGAGGTGAGTCAAGAACTGAAAGCAGGCTGTAGATGATCCTTCCTTTTGCTCTCTTGTGTTACAATGCAGTCTTTTCTGTATTTTTTTTTCTTTCCATGACCTGTTCTGTTATGGGCTGTATTAGATTATGTTTCTGGAAAGCTGCTTGGGAATTGACTGAGTCAAGTCTAGATCTCAGCCTAGGAAGGCAGGAAAATTGCTCTCCTTAATTTTAAGGGACTTTAGCACATATTTTCTGAGAAATTCTTAAATTTGGCTGTTCCATATTAGATAAGAACTGTGATTTCAAACATTCTTGTTTGCAAAATACAAGGTATGTAGCAAACCAAGAATTGTTCATTTTTCAGATCTGTTTAGAAATAGTTTCTGAAATGGTAAAAGGAATATACTCCTGACCAATCTTTAGTTCATCAAAACAAAACTTTCCTGTGACAACACACTGGCTTCCTTCACAAAATGAAAAAGGCACCCACCTTATGTTAACAAGATCAGAAAACATTTATTTCAATTCTACCAATTGGTATTTGTCTGAGACACTTTTAGCTGAAATGATCCTCTGGAAAATAATGTTTATAAACATCCTTGAACAAATAGCACTCTCCTGACACAAGCCTACCATCAATGTACCTCTCAACAAGCTTTATCTACAAGTCCTTGACTTGTGACTGCTTTTACAAAGGCTCTCTGTTCATTAGCAATTTAAGGTCACTTTAAGTACTTGTGTCATGAACACACAGCACAGCCATAAAATATATGTATTAAATGCCAGCTGCATTAATATAGGGGTTTATTTTCCTCCACTTGGCTCCCCAAAGCAACACGATCTTACACATTGATGAAAAAAGACGTAGTTATATTTGCATAATTACAGCAATATTGTAAGTCTTTAGTGCAATAGACCTAAGAGGCTGATTTATGATTAAATATGTATAGCTAAAAGTTACCATGCTGGGTAGTGTGCATAGCATTAGACAATGACAGTTTTGGGACATAATTGCTTTAATGTGGGCAATTAAGACTAAGTGCATGTGATTTTAGTGTCTGCCCTACATTCCTCTGAATGATTACAATGATCAATACACATGATTTGTAAGTCGCTTCCTATTGATCGAATGGTAAAATGTTTGACCTTCCTTTGAGGAAGTAATTTGCTAAATTATGACACCACGTAAAGTCTTTCTTGGTTCAGAGGTGAGGGGTAATGGTGCTCAGAATTAGAAAAAAATAAAATAATTTTCCCCCCTTTTCCTGAAAATCAGTCTCTGTAATGTCTCCACCAATTTTCTGACTTCACTTGTGGAGGGAGGAGTTTGGCAAATTCATCTTTGAAAATAGGCAAAAAAAAGCGAAAAATTGAATTGCAAACTCATTCCATCTTTGCAAGAAATCCTCTTCATGAACTTTATCTGTTTACTCTATGCCAAATCATGAGGACGTTCTTGACCACAAGATCTCTGTTGCTTGCAAGCAGCTTGTGAAAAATGTGCAGCAGCAAAGCTGGGGGAGCGGAGCACACGGTGAGTGCCGTGAGCGGCTGGGACTCGTGGCACGGCTCCCTGGGCTGCCTGCCAGGCCTAATTTAGCTTTGCATGCACAGGACCAAACAGCCTTCACTATATCACATTAGCAGGTACGAAAAGCAAACCAACAGTGCTCATGAAAACACTTTAGCCAATGAACAGTAACTTAGTTACAGCTGAGGACCTTCCTTCCATGCTAGCATTGCCATCCTAAATGCACACAGTTGCAAATTAGATCAAAATTAGTAGATACCAATGCAGTGAGATGTGTCCTGTTCCAGGGTTCACAGAATCACAGGCTCAACTAGGTTGGAACAGACCTTTGAGATCATGGAGTCCAACCTATGACCTAACACCACCTTGTCAGCCAGACCATGGCACTGAGTGCCACATCCAGTCTTTTACTAAACACCTCCGGGCACAGTGACTCCACCATTCCCTGGGCAGCCCATTCCAATGCTCAATCACTCATTTTATGAAGAACTTCTTCCTAATGTCCTAAAGCTTAAACCTCCCCTGGAGCAGCTTAAGGCTGTGTCCTCTTTTCCTGTCGTTGTTTTCCTAGGAGAAGAGGCTGCCCCCCACCTGGGGGCACCCTCCTGTAGAGAGTGATGAGGTCTCCCCTGAGCCTCCTCTTCTTCAGGATGAACACCCCAGCTCCCTCGGCCACTCCTCATAGGACTTGTGTTCCAGACCCTTCACCAGCCTTGCTGCCCTTCTCTGCATGTGTTTGAGCAGCTCAATGTCCCTCCTGAACTGAGGGACCCAGAACCGGACACAGGACTCAAGAGACAGCCCGACCAGCACCCAGCACAGGGGAGAAATCTCTGCCCTGATCCTGCTGGCCACACCATTCCTGGTACAGGCCAGGAGCCATTGGCCTTCTTGGCCACATAGGCACCCTGCTGGCTCCTGTTCAGTCTGCTGTCTAGTCTCCACACTCCACCTCAGAGACAAGCCTTCCCAATACAATCCACTCTTCCTGCACTAAAGTTCCAGCATCAACACATTGCCCTCACCATGGCCAGAATGCTTCAGCAGCCTGTGCAAAGTTGCAGTTGCCCATGCAGATCAGGCTTCAAACTTCAGTTCTTCTCCACCTTACCCAGAACTGGGGCATCCCCAACCTCGAATGCTGTGCTCAGCCTCCCCCTTCCCCCAGCTCCTGCCTTCCTAGTCCACCCTAGGTGAGGAAAGTAGCTGGAACACAGCTACAACATGCTCACTTCCACACTGCTGGCAAAGGCAGTGTAATGGACTAGAAGGACAGAGACACTTAAAATGATGATGAAGATGAAAACATACCACAAATCATGTAGCTAGCAAGAAACAACCTATTTACTGGCTGTTGTGCCAAGCACACACGCCGTAACACAAGGTCCCACTCTTAAATCCTTTCTGTAAGGAGAAGACAGCATCAAAGAGTTCATAAATTTCCTAAAACAGCCGCACTGAACAATGAATTAAACTACAAAGCAGTTGGAATTCCTGGTTAGAAAAAAGTTCAGTCAGACAAAGGGCTGACTTGTTGGAAAACTGAAGGTAAATCTGCTTGCCAGACCTAAGAGGACAGGCCCTCCTGGAGCTCACCAACCACTGCTGAAGCATCCTGGGATCCTGGTGTCCAAACATCATCATGAACAGATGATGCTTGGACAGCAGGTACAGACAGACTTTCTGGGATGAACAGGACTGCTCTGAACGTCCACCCTTTCCCACCCCTAACTCTGTGCCAGTCCTATGCCAGGAGTGAAGTGTATGACTCCAAACAATAATCATCTTGTATCTAGATTTTGAACATTCCTTTTAGGTTTCTCCCAGGGTTTAATGACCCTCACAGAGACTTAGATGTTTCATTTTTAAGAACACTTACAGACCAAAGTTGTTAAGGCTATGCAGTATATTATAGTCACTCTTAGTTGCGATTAAAAAACCCAAACATAAGACACAGCCATGGATAAAGACTAAATAGATAATTTTACACTCAAATTTCCATTTTCTTATTCATGGTATCATTCCCTTGGCAGTAATCCATTCCAAACAGCTTCCCACGCAACAAGTGCTCTAGCCTTTGGTCCCATTTCTGGATGGCCCAAGTTGAGCTAGCTGATGATTATCACTGGATAAGAGGACAAGAGGATGGAAAACTGGTAGTGGCAGTACTAACCAAATGTTAAACATGAGAAGCCCCAGGTAGGGTAACTTGGTGCTGAGAAAGTTGTTTATGCTTCATTTTGGAAATTTTCCTAGCACAATGTACTCAGATATGTTTCCATTACTTTTAATTTAAACAAATTCTTCTTTACTCATGAACACTTCCCTTGCTTTTCCATTGAAATATTTATGGAATAAGATAAAAACCCATGACCCTTACCCAGGAATGCTCATAGTCACTTAGCTTTAAACATAGAGCCATTGAACTTGATGAGACTTCAACACATAATTAAACTGCACACTTCAGCCTGGTCTGGTTCCTCACACAGCACTTTATGTAGGAGATTCAGGTTCAAAAATCTGTTTTTTTCAGGTGTGAAATAACATCAAATATATGATTAATCAAATGACTACATCAAAACTAGTTTTTCCCCAACTAAATTACTAGATAAGATGAGAAGAGAAAAAGGGAAATATTAAAATGTGTCAACATAGGAATGGAAAAAGAGAAACTTTAAAAGCAAAACTAGTAGCAGGATTTGTGGTATTCTGCAAGTTCAAAATGCAACTGACACATTTCTTTGTTGCTGTTAATTTTGTTTTGCCTTCGTATTAACTGCATCTCTTTGATGAATATTTTTAAAAATAAAATAATGGTTATCACTCAGGCTGCTTTGAAGTACTTCTGAGTTGAATGACTGGTAGCATTTATTGATTTCATAGTGTGACACTAGAAGTTTTGATATGGGATTTTAAAAAACGATATTTGAAGTTAAAAGAAGACATCTTGATTAAAGCCAGAACAAATTGTTTGGCTGAGATTCAAACTCTGGTTCACATGCCTTTCCAAGTTTGTAGATTCACTTGCTCGCTAGGAAAAGCCCATATGCTTTCAATGGACGAGTTCAAAATTCATGCCATGGAAAGGCAGGAAACTGCTTCAAAGTTGGGAACCAACAGTCCAGCTTAAACCCTAAGGGAAAATACACTCATAGACATTAGATATAAGAATGAGGTAGAAAGGTCTTGTGTTTAAGGGGTTCAGTTCTGAGGCACAGACAGCGTGACCTTGAACCAAATCCCGTAGTCTTCTGTGCATCCGGTGCCCATATGCAAAGTGCTGATAACATCATCCTCATCTTCTCCTGGGCAGGAAGCTGTGAGGATGAACAGCAGCTCTGTGGGGCTGTAAGTCATAGGGCTGGCTGGACAGATGATCTGTTGGGTTATCACTTCAGGTCTCAGACTGCAATGAATGCTACAGATCTGGTGGGTACAGTCCCTCCCTGCCAGCAGCCTGGGTAATTCTGGTTCAAAAGGTACCTCAGACTCCACCACACAGGGCACTGAGTTTCTGTGCTGGCCACTTCTACTGAGATACCTGATGTGTTTCTCCAGGTAAGGGGGGAACATTTAACCAAGGACTCCATGCCTGAGGGCTGCTCAGTACTTCAGGGTGAGCAGAGCCCTGCAGCTGTCTTCTCCTACATTGGGTACTGTCCTGTGTGGCTTAAAGAACAAGAGTGGAACTAGTTCTTCAGAAAGGACCAAAAGCACTAAACCTTTACAGAGATCATCTGCTCAAAAGCCACGTGGGTCCTTATTCTTTAAATAACTGACCTAAAGCACCTGCTCATAAAGCAGTTTCTGCATCTTGGGAGATGATCACCACTTCTTTTCCTGACCTTCTTCCATTGCTGGTTTCACGAGGGATGAGACTGACTTTTAAAGGAAAAATTTGCCAGTGCCATTTGGGAAGGTTATGAAGAAAAAAAGGAAGTTGTCAGTTTTAGCAGTGGAAACTGCAGTAAGTCACCAGCAGGCTACTGACCGAGTTGTTAAACTCAGGGGGAAAAAAACTGTTAGGTGAGCTGGTTAATATCAAGGCTCACCACTGACTTCTGCATACTACAGACCATGTCAAAAGCTTTCCAGTAATCAGTAGAGCTTAAGAAAAGTCTCTGATTAACTTTTCTTTCATCTTTCTCTTTTCCATCTGGTGTTAAAGATCAAACCTTCAGTTCCTCTACTCTTTTAAGCCTTGCCTGTTTGACAGAAAACCTCTCATCCATCTTAAATCTAGTGTGGGCTAGAATGTCTTTCAGCAGTGGCTAGAGGGTAGATATATTATCAGATAGTAACCATATTGCTCTCTCTGCTTTTACTTTAGCTCTGTATTTGTTATTATAGGATATATCTGGGGTTTGTGAGTGTTCAGCCTCTATCCCTCTACTGCAGGGATAGTGCTGCTAATGCTTTGCAAATCACTGCACTATTTATTTCCAGTTTAGTAATGTTCTATCTGTGCTTTGCATAACTTCTTCCAATTTTACCAGCAGCCCAGAATACTTGTCTCCTAGGACTTGCAGCATCTGCACTCTTAAAGACACTGTGATGTGGGAATGATGGTGACTTTGAGAGTGCTGGGGCTGTAACTGTTTCAAAATGCACCACTGCTGATTGTCAGCTGGGTAAAAGCAGCATCTTCCCCTTCCACATAGACTCCAGGAGGATGGGGATGCTCAGCCACCCCTTGGAAATCATTGCCTGCTTGGTGGGATATGGGTAAAGACTTCTGGAACTGCTGGGATTGATTTACACCTGCCATGGCATCTTCCATGACACTCTTAGAGGTATTTCTTAGCAGCAGAGGAAAAGCAGCTCTAAGTGTTTGCTGTGTGACTTACCCAAAACAGAAAAAGAGGTCACATCTCCCCAGCACATTGAGGCCACCAGTTAATATAATAGAGTACTTGGATAATGGTAAATATAGATAATTACACGATAATTACATTTCTCATTATTTGAAAATGAGGCATCTTTTTAGGAAGAGAAATTCCATTTACTTCCTGGCTCTACCACCTAACATCACTTTTAAGCTATGACTTCATAGTCCATGTGAATTATCAGATCTACTCAAAATATCATTTTCAGGCTAGTTATTGTACCAGAGATTCATAAAATGTCTTAATGACTTTGCAGAGGGAGGCAAAACACTTGAAAATGAAAGATGCTAAAAGATGTGGGAAAAAGAGGAAAGCTGCCTCATGCAATTTACAGTGGAGTGGTGATGACCATTCTGTAAAACAGCAAGCAGTCTGTGAAGCCAAGTTGTTTTTAGAGGACAGTGCAGCCAGCAGTAGCCAATCTACAGACACTTGAAGTGCACAATACCAGGGCATCTATTCTGGTTAGCTCTACTCTGGTCCTGTGAACTGAATTAACATATCAGGGGTAGCCCAGAACAGCATTATCTCCTGTGGTTTAAACAAAGGGAGCACATGCAGTCTGTGTGCCATCAGATCTCTCCGTGATATAAACATTGAATAGCAACTGGTAATAATCAAGAATTTTTCTTCAGTGGTGCTCAAATTAAACACTTTTTTTTGTCATACCTATCACAGGATTTTTTTGGTTAAGTATCTGTGCTCCATAAGCATGACACAGTATTGGGTCAAAAGCTTTTTCATGCAGCCTACCCTCTCTCTCAAAGGTGTTGGCCTGCAACTCCATGGGTCCATAAATCAGAGTGATGTAAACCTGCTCTGCAGACCAGTTTCAAATCTTAAATTTCCAAAAGAAGTAGTCAGACTGATCTTGAATCCTTCCTGTCTGTAAGGAAAGTTAACTGGGACCTTTGGAGGGAAAATGGTATGATGCTGTATGTTTGAAGGTCTTTCTGCCTTGCTTTTCTGAGCCTGGACTAAAGAACTGGGGTGCAACTCTTCCTGCTCAGAAGAGTAGAAGAAAGCACTTTTGGAAACAGTTGGTTCTGTGTCTGAACCAAAGCAGCAGCTCTTGCCTGGTGCTGATCAGTACTTAATATTTCAGGAGATATGCAAAAGCTTATTATTGGGCAGATGTAAGCAGCTTGCTTTCATATCCTGCTCCCTAGCAGTTAGAGACTGATTTACATCCTAGAACACATGGTTCAATTCCTTTTCACTATGTGTTGTATTATATATAACATTAGGTATTTCTGATTTCAATATAAACATCTAAATCTGAATCCTAAATCTCAGTCTGAACAATTTGCTGTGGCAGACAGGCCCACAGTTAAATCATGTGTTGTGTAAAAAAAGCATTTCCATTTATCAGTGCTGAATTTCATACCTTTAACTATCAATTTAGGTGACACTGGAATTCACTTAAAACATTTCTTCTCAGTGTAATAGACCCTATATGTGAAGTTCATGCTCATATGGCAATCAATTGTATTTACAGTTATAAACACAATTATTCTGCAGCACCATGCTACAGTTCCTGCAGCTCATCTTAATGTGGATGCAAGGGTTATTATTATTGAGGACTGAGAAATGGGTTGAAATAATAATAAATACAAACATTCTGGTTAAATAGGAGGAGAATGTGAAGCATTAAACCAGCTTTGGAAAGGAGCAACTCCTTTCAGTTTTCATTGGTTCATATCATTAAACTGGGGGCATGACTCATCCATCACTACAATATTTCAGATTTAAAGCAGCACAACTTTGATTGCAGGACAATTCTGATAGAAAAGCCAAAGAGATATGATTGTGGGACAGATTTCTCATTTTTAAAAATTTCTTTGTTCTATGTTACATGCAGATTACAGAAATGTTTCATGTTACAGTTTGCCAGACTGCATTTTATTTGCTGAAGGGAACTAATGGTGGAATTAAATGAGCTGTTCTGAAGTTGAAAGTGTGCACAGGCTCCTGGGTAAATGCTTGGAGAATACACTACCTTCCCATACTAATTTCAATTCTCTAGATAATATTTGGATAGCAAAATATGTATTTTAAATGTATATTTATCATCTTAGGAAATTTAAATGAGAGCACATACCTCCTCTTTTGGTCATAGGGTAAGTACTCATTTTGATAAATCTAAATTTCCTGTAACTGGCTAGCAGAGTAGCCAACATATTTGTCTCACAAAAGTGTTTTCAAGATTAATGTGTAAATAGTTTGCACTTCTGTGATATGTGCAGTCCACATAGTTATTACAACTTATTTCACACATTAAATTAAAGGTTAAAATACTCTTTTTCCCCACCAGTCATACAAAATTCAAATTCTTTGGTTGTTTTTTTTTTTTTTATTCTTATTTTAAAATTTCTAAACTATAGTTTAAGTCTAGGGAAAATTCACTCCATTCCTGCCTCTCCAAAAGCATGGAAAGATGTCAAGCTTTCCAGAGCTGCTGTTGATAGCAGGAAAACCAACACAATCTGGGCAGAATCATCATCATCATAAATAAAAGAGTAATGTTTTGATTTTGTGTTCACTATAAATAATGAAATAAGCACCTGATTTTTATCCAAAAAATTAAGAGGCATAATTAATTCAGGCATGCTTCAGGGTAATTCTAACATGCACTCTTTGTTCTTGTGTTTTATGTTCTATTTGCCTCCGTTGCTAGGATGTTACTGCAGAATGGTGCATCCTGAGATGGGCACTGCTGGGTGCTGTGGGTGTGACAGGGTATCCCTGTGAACTTCACTTCTCCTTCAGAACCTGAGAATTTTGCCAAGCTTGGTGTGATCCCAGCCTCCCACACCAACCTGCTTTTATGAGGTGAAATGAATGAATGAATGAATGAATGAATGAATGAATGAATGAGGCTGAAGGAGCAGAGATATCTCCCTGACACCCTGAAGCTCTTGTGAAGGTCTGCCCTGTGGAGAAGATGCTACAATACAGCCCAGAGGAGGATGAGAAAGTTCCTCAGTCACCTTCAGTCCTTTCTGAAATAAAAATACTCCACTGTCCTCCTGGAAGAAAGCAGTTCTGCTCCAAGAACTCTGTT
This sequence comes from Agelaius phoeniceus, assembly GCF_051311805.1. Classification (NCBI taxonomy): domain Eukaryota; kingdom Metazoa; phylum Chordata; class Aves; order Passeriformes; family Icteridae; genus Agelaius; species Agelaius phoeniceus. Next base: position 12,227,485 of record NC_135276.1, read on the forward strand.
TCCTAAAAGCTTCATAATCCCTCCACCATAGAGCTGTCACCTTTAGGTCAGTAGGAGCAGATGAGTCTCCAATTCCAGCCAACAAATTTCATTAATCTGTTCCTTTCCTTTTTTGCCAAGTGAAGACTCATTATTTTATCAACTTCTGCTTGTTGCTAGCACTCATGAAGCTGATGAATCAGTTGCAATCTACTTTGACTTGTGCTTACTGGCACTGCACACCAAGTCCTGAGGAGCAGGAGGGATGTGAAGCCTCCTACAGTCTCTACAATTATGGCTCTCTTAGCTCATGAGTTAGGAGGGAAAAAAATAATGTCACACAAAGGCAGTTCTTTTATGGCTCTTACAACTAATAATGCCAACTCAGATTCACACAGGCAACAGCAAACTGTAACAGTGGCTGATTTTAACTGCGTATCAAGGAAACTGCTCTTAATGTAATAATAGTCCTCACTTCCAAAGCCCACATGAAGCAAATTAAGTCCAGAGAATCTACATAACTGATTATATTAGATGGTTTATCCTAGTATCAAAGTGCATCAGGTAGGAAACAGACACAATTTGTGTGATAAAATTAGCAGCAAAATTTAATCTCTTGTTCCCACACATGCACAGCTAGAACTGGTCTGCATGAAAGCAAACAGAAGCAGCCAGGGATTTTGGGGCAAAGCCTTTGGCAATCAGGTGTAGCTGTGTTGTGTCCATGAGAGAAAACCCAAGTGCTCAGGAGGCACTCAGCCTTGCAGCTTCAAGAATAACCACTGAATACTGCAGGTTAGAGCACTCCAGTCAGTCCATAGTGCCTGAATTTATTATCATCCAACAGCATGAAATCAGTCACAGAGTCTACTCCTCACCACACACCTGCTACAGCATCCCCACCAGTCCTGTCACAGGAAGAGCAAACCCCTCTGATTTAATGCTCAGAGTTAATGCAGAGCACCCTGCCGTTCTGAGCAAGTCTCTTTACCCTACCTTTGTCTCACTATCTCTACTTTTAGGGTAACTTTTCAGAGCCAGAAAAGCTGAAAGCAGTGCCTTGCATAGATGGCCATGCTCAGACCTCTCTGGTAGCTTTGCCCTGCAGAGCAGCTAAACTGATCAAGCAGGGCCTCATGCCTCTGGAGCTCACTTCTGTGCAGTAGGAATCAATGGTAAAGATGGCCTTATGTCAAAAATTGGATATATTTCTTCCCATGTCTCTAGTCCTCTTTAATTTACTAAATCTATTTTCCATACTGAGCTCAAGCCAATTGCAGGAACTCTATCTTAAAGTTTAACCATTCATTCCTGTGTCTGCAAAAGATGCTCTTTTCCATGACTGGAAATCTCTCATTTATTCTGTTTAGTTTCCCCTTTAACTCATGTTTTGTCTGTCATCCCAGTTTCTCTCTGCATACAGAAAACAGCCTGGCACGGAGGCTCTGCTCTTCAGATATGCCCATGGAGGGTGTGCTGTCCTTCTGTGAGCATCCCTTTGCAGCTCTGGGCAAGTGGGCACAGTAAGAACACCCTCTGCCAACATCCTGGGAGCCAACCCCCCAAAAATGTGCCCCTGACTCTCAGATTTGTCTCTGAGAGGGCTTTGCCCTAAACTCAGTCACCCAGTTCAAGGCTAAAACTTCTCACTCAAAGAAATGAATCTACTACTTTAGCCTAACTTTTCCTTGATTGGGTTGAAAGGTTAAGTGGCAACTGAGCAGGAGTTTAACCTGAGAGACATATTATGTACTGAAAGGTACCTATTATATTTCATTTTAGATATCATGTAAGAGATACTTTGCGTTTGCTGAAGTCACCTCCTTCCTTCTCTGTGCTGTCAGCCAATATTTTGAGCAGTCCAGAAATGGTTTAGCCAAAACACAGTCTTTAAATTGCAAAACATACTTTTTATGCATATTCCACTTTCCATTTTGAAATGACAATATAAATCTCTTTCATGTAGCTGAAACCTACCCTTTTGTCTCTATACTTAACTCACCCAAATTATACCTGAATGCTTGCAAAGAACTTTAGGAAGAATATTGGTCTATTCTAAGACTTGAAGGAAATAAATATTGTGAAATATGTTTTTCATTCCCTTTGTTCTGAAGTTTTATGACTAAGTGCTGTGCTGGTAACAGAGGTTTATCAGGAATGCCTGACTTGTCCAGATCTTGAACTCTAATAAAATAATTCAACAGAGCAAGAAAAGAAAAGAGGGGAAGGGGGTAGAAAAGGGAAAAAAAAATAAGAAAGAGTAAGCCAACTACAATACATGAAAAGTCTAATTGTTACTTGTAACATACGGTCAGTGTTTCCATCACAGCTGTAAAATAAAAAAAGCTGATGTTGAGCTGGTAACATCTGCTCTGTATCCCATGATTTCTATATTCCTGTTCACACTAGCTAGAGCTCTGGCCTTAATTATTTAGGCTTGGATCCTACTGGTTTTGGGTTTTTTTTTTCTCTAAAGACAGATGCTCTTATTGAAAAATACATCTTGCAGAGTTGATTGACATGGACAAATAAGGTCCCTAAGACTGCTACAACAAACATGGTCCTTGGTTCCTATTCTACAAAGTACACAAAAAGAGGTAATTTGCAGTTGAAATTCAGTAGGGTATTTCTGATAATATGATAGTAAGTAATTAATTGGAATGGTTTGCAAAAAATCTAGAATGATGGAAGCCTAATGCAACCTGGAGCTTTATTGAAAGAACACCCTGTTAGTGACCAAGCACGTCAAAACCTTCCCTGCATGCTCCACTGGCAGGAGTGTTCCCAAAGGACACAGTACTCACTTCTGAAATCTCAACATAAGAGAGGCAGGAATAATTTTAAAGCAGCTCAAGAAATAATACTGCAGGCAACTAGGCTGTACATAAATAAATATTTAGCATAAGCAGATTCAACTGCAGTAATAACAAAATTAACTAAATTCAAAAGTGACTTCCCAGGATCTTCTGTGTGGATAGAGAAATGCCATGCCTTGAAGACCTAATGCACTCTCTCTTTTCCTTGTTGGCAGGAAGTAGCTAACAATTAGGATGTGTTCACCAAGCCTGTCTGGTACCCTACCTGAAAAGCTGCTCACCCCATCCACCATCTGCTCACCACTTCCCTCTGCTGCAGGTTGCTATCCCTTCTCATCTGCTTGCTCAGCTGCTCACATAATTGCTCCTCACCTCATTTCAGGCACAAGGAACCACATTAATAAGGATCTAGTACTGGCATTGTTAAAATAACCTGCCTTGCTCCAACTGAAAGAGGTCAAGGCAGAAGACAAAATGTTAGAGGTGACAAGAACTTGTGGAGGGGGTGAGGGAGCATGAACAGGACAGCAGCTGAAGACCATGTGTGCACACATTGATTAGAAACAAAGAGATATATAGCTTTGGGTACATAAACAAACATCTCCCACTGTCCTTGGCAGAGCAGAAATGAAAAAGAGTGAATATATGGGTCACTGAACACTCATAAGTCTGTTTATATATGGTAATTTGGAAAATGTATCAAGCCTGGGTACCTATGTTAAAATGAAACAAAACAGTATCTTTGCCATCCCTCACTGACCTGTCTTTCTTACTTGATGAGCTGTTACTGGAACAATCAGTGCATCTTTCAGTGCATCCATTCTGCAAGTAATCCTGCACCCTCCTCTGAATTTCTAAATTGGTTGAACTGAATGCCAGCAGAACACCAGCCAAGAGTGCTACACATCATAAGGTCACCATATCATAAAAATAACATTCAGTGGGGATAGATTGTGAAACCTAAATTTACAGCTGGGCTGTGCTTTGGTTAACATAACACTCTAAAATCTAAAAAACTGCTAAAATATAAACAATATGGATTTTATTTTTAATTTTATTTTATTCCAAGTGTAAGCATCCAGTTGCTGAGGAAGCTGACCTGAACAACTCCAAGTAATAAGAACATCTTCTTCTGAGATGCTACTGATGTATCACAAATTGCTTTAGAAACCTGCTACCTTTTATATTGTATGAGACATCCAGGGCATTTTATGAACACACCTCGAAGAAACTTGGCAGAGGCTTTGAGAAGCAAACAGAACGTTACTTGGAAAACATTAATGACCTTTATAACATCTGGTGTTTGATCCCAAGATAAACTTTGGCAGCATCCCCCCTTCCACTGTTCTAGTGCTGTCAGGAGAAGACAGGGAGGGTTTTCTCAGGTGGGAGTGCCAGGTGGTCCAGGTGCACTCAGGGAGAAGAAGGGCTGGCCTGCACCCACCATACTGCCAGTGCCAAGCCTTCAACAGCTGAGCAGGTCGTGGCAGGATGCACAAACCAAGGCTGCTGGGACTGTGCTGGGATGGCTGCTGCAACTGAGGTGTCTCCTTTAGGGTGTGGCCACGAGTCCAGCCATGTCTGACCTGGTGCAGTTTCACTCCAGGAAAGAAATGACAGTGTCTCCTTCTTGCCTGAGGCTGAAGCTATATTTCATGGGACTCTACCTTACAGACCCCATTCTGCATGGTTCACAAGGCACAGGCATGGAAACAAAAACTTTAGCTGTGTAGAAAAGTCTAGAGAGCTTATGGGAAAAAATGCAAAACTTGGGCGAGCACTTTGTACCTGTGGCTCAGGTGTACTGGAGCTAGACCAACATTTAAAGAGAAAAAGATTGACAGTAGCAGCTTCCCTGTCACTTTCTGCCATCCAAAGCCCATGTACAAACAAGAAATCTGCCTTAATGAACAAATCTTAGATGGAATAAATGAATGAATAAACAAATGAATAAATCTTAAATCTTATCTGGTTCAGGCTGGCTCTTCACCTTCCTAGGCCAATGATCTGCTGGTGAGCTACACCAGCATTGTTCCAACTCCCAAGTTCCACCATGAAAGTACTGTCCTACAGAAGAGGGGGAAATGCTAGGGAAATTGGGTGGAAGCCACATGTTCAATTGCCTTCTGCAACTCCTCTTCAAGGATCTCAGTTCTTGCTGTGAAGTGGAGGAATCTTCCCCATGCAATCAGAGGTACCATTCCCAACAGATAATTGTCTCAGCTCATTACTCAAAGGCCTGTGTGCTGTCTCACATGCCTGATACTCTTCAGCTCAGGAGCTGCCTCTTACACCATGGACTGTCTCTCACAGCTTTCAGGAAAGGTGCAGGCCTGAAAAATCCACCTAAACTAACATAGCAGAAGCCACCCCAGAAATGTGCATACATTGGATTTCCAAAATGATCTTACAGAAGTACAGAGCTGGTTTAAAGCAAACCTGTTTTGCTTCTGCAAAGCTAATCAGTGGATAATAAGTCAGTGTATTTCCATTGCCACTTGGTGTCCCCAAACCTATTAGCAGCTCACACAAACTTGGCAGGACAGGTACAAGCTGATGAATACATGTGATTTGATGCTTATATTTTGTTTTGCCAAAAGACTGTGCTGACACCAGCTAATCTCACAGTGCGTGCCAGGCTCAGCCTACACCTCCTGCAGAGGTTGCTAACTGCAAGAGTTACACAATGCCTGTGCACTGCACAGTCTGTTCTCAGGCCCACCAGGCCTCCAGAGGATGGGGAAATCCCTAAATGCCAGGAATGCCTGGGCTTTTGTGTTACAGGCCCAAATAGAAAGCTCAGTCCTCCAGCACTCCTTCCTCCTTGCCCATCCATACTGCAGAGCTAATTAAAGCAGTTTTATCATCTCTGTGAGTAGCCCTTAGCAGGTCTATGCATTTCATGGCAGGGATGACTGCTGCTCGAAACTCCTGAGCTTCCCCTTTCCTACCATTCTCCAGGCTCTGCACTTGCTCTGTGCACAGCTTCCCAGCACTGCAGTGTCAGTGTGCTCAGTGCTCTGAACACCAGGGAGCCGTGCAGCAGGGCCAGTGCTCCTGCTCTTAACGAGCATTTGGGCTCCAAATTCCACGACAAGTCTCACGTATCACACTTCCCTCAAGAATGTGAGCAGGCAAGTTGGCCAGACAGCTCTGGCATTTGGACATGGGTATGGCCTGATCAACAGCTGAGTGGAGTCAGAGAGACTCCTTCTGTTCATTACAACCAGTTGTAGAATGGGGCCTGTGCAGCACAGACTGGATGCCATCCTTGCAGAGACAATCCCTGCTGGCCTTACCATTCATCACCCTCAGTGACTAATTAATTACGTATTCTGTAAAACACCACTGAGTGTGCATCTCATCCTGGGGAATTACTGAAGCTCCCCTGTACTGACCAATGTTCTCCCACCCCAAACCCCCCCAGACCAGCTGGAGTACCTGGTGGCTGGGACAGGGAGGCACCAGCCAGCCCTTCAGGCTCTCCCTCCTCCACTGACTTTCTAAAGGGCCACACTCTTCCTCCATTTCTCATCAGAGGCATGCACCTCTCTGTGTAAATGGAAGCACTAAGTATCAGCCATAAAGGAAAAGAGAGCAGGAGGGAAGATTTCCTTCTGGTGGGTTATTTTGTGCAGCTGGCAGGTTCACTTTTGTATTTTCAGTCTGCCTTCACTTTGGTTTTAGTCCTTCTCTCTCTCTTGCTTCTCCCCTATACAAAGTGACAGAAAAGCCTTAAAGAATAATTTGTGACTGTAAATGATCAGGAAGCCTACAGGTAACATGCTTTTGTAAGATTGCAAGTTGTTCTTTTAATACAGTAAACTGCAAAACAAAATCACAGGTGCTGTAAGAGCCTATAGATTGTTTCCTATAAGGCCATATTAATATTTTATACCACTGTCATCTCTGAGCATTCTTGGCTGACTTGTTACCCTGCACAATCTGGAAGGAGCAGTTTGGCAATAAGACAGATCAGTGGGGACAATGTGGAACAGCACTTCAGCAAGAGGTGTTGCACTCACGATGCAAATGAGTCTCTTGACCTTGAGCTTCCCCAAGTGTGAGGTGTCACTGAGCAGGTTCGTGACAGTGCAACACCACACACACAGCAGGGATGGGACGGGGCTGAACAGAAATAATCCTTCCTTAAATTTCCTTTAATTCTTGAAGAACAAAACCCTATCTTATAATTACTAAGCATATGGCATTTTTAAGGCAGCCCTGGTTCCAAAATATGTTATTCAAAGATAACACAATATGACTCAACACAGCAGCATGAGACAGAGCTGACATGTGCAGGTAAGTTGTCAAAACAGGTGACAGATGGAGTTGTGCTTAAAAACATTCAAGATATTTGCTTCTTAGCTTTTCCCCAACATGCATCACCCACACAGTTTTAAAAATTTACCTTGAAGTGCCTCTACATAATCTAATGTGATGGAAGAGAGAGAACACGAGTGAAAGAACGAATTGCAAAGTTGTTACAGATAATATGAGACATACAGCAGATACCAGCACACAGCAAATAGCCCTGTTTGCTGACAACCTATATTGCTTTGGAATAGTTTGGCACAAATTGCCTATATGTGTATGATGTGTATTTTCTTCTTCTTGCAGCTCTAGTGATTTGAAATGCAAACTCCTCAGTGATCAAGGCAAATTAAATATAGCAGTTCATTACAAAAGGACGAGATTTAGCACAAATAATCAGTGCATGTTTTCTTGTAGGACACAGTGTTCTTCTCCCTTTTAAAAGGAAGTGACATGACCCTCTGTTTATCTGATTGACATGGTTTTGATATATATATATATGTATTTCATGAATACTGTACTACGCTATTCTAATACACACATCACAAGGATGATTTTCTACATTTCTTCATATCTGGAAAATAAATACTTTGAAATGGAATGTAACTTCACCCAGATCTGTTTGTTGCTGTAATAGACCATTATTTGTTCTGCAGAAGCACCTGGTATTGTAACAAAATCCACCCAGAGAGGAGTTCAACTGGCATCAGGGAAGCAATTACCACAGGATCAAGGTCCCAGATAGTCCAAAATACTTAAGTGAGAGAAATTTAAAGGGTTTAACTAAAGCTCTGTTTCATTATGCATTCTTTTCATTTATTACTTTATTTATGACTATTAAAAAAAGATACCTAGCTCAGAATATTTATGCATTTCAGTACAGATTTGCATCTAATAGCATCTCCTCCAGTTGCAAATTTGAAAGTGGGGATTGGGGAAGGTGGTATGTGCCTTTAAATAATCCAGCAGCTCTTTCCTGATTCTCACAATGACATTTTGGGGATCTCAGTTACACACCATTAGTGGCTGCATTTATGCTATTTGAAGCCTGTTTGTATATAAAGAAAAAGCAGCAACAAAGATGACACCCTAACTTAGAAACATGGCAAAATGGAAAGTTGATTGCCATTCAGGAGATGAAACTCAAAATCTGTAAGTTTAGTGAGCAAAAGAGATTGACTTTGTAAAGAAGCACTGCACCTCAGGGAAACATCCTTGGCAATAAAAGAAACAAAGAGCCAAAAGAAGGGATCTCAGTAAAGTCTGTGTGTTTGTCTCCAGGTGGATGTGTGTCTGCTCTGCTCATCCTCATGCCACCCCATCTAATGCAAACACTCTGTAGACATGCTAATGCAGAACAGCCTAGGCAGGGTTGAGGAGCTCTTGCTCAATTTTATGCTGACCATGGATTCCTGCACAGTGCTGGGGCATCTGCTGGATCACGGGATCCTGGAACCATCCAGCCATTTCCCCTTCAATGAGCAGTCAGAAAAGGCAAAATACTGTATGGTTTGATGAATCCTGTCTTAACTTATAAAATCCCCAGGTGGGATTTTGTAGGTTGTGAAAAATCACCTGTTCCCAAAGGCATTGGCAATAGTTGTTGTCAGTGAACTCGTGCCACTAAAAACAGAAGCAGTGGGGACAATACTGCAATGTAATTTCTGGTATGTGGCTGAATTATGGAAGATATCAAACATGGCAGAGACCTGTGAGTGTGCAATGGGCAAAATGGAGCAATGTCAGAGCAGCTGCTGCAGGGTTGATATGATCCTGCTCCTGCATGCTTCCATGACAGAGCCTATGACTGATGCAAATCCAGGAAGCAGGAAGGAAAAGGCCATTTGTGCAACATCTGCCAGGCTCCCATATGGCAAGTTCCAAAGTCACTATTGCCTGATGACAGCATGCAGATTAGGGCATCAGTGTGGCCTGAACTGGAGCTGATCTTTCACTGACTTTTGAATAACTTCATGGCGTGGATTAAGAGGGGCATAAAGTTCATCTTCACATCACTCTTGGTCCCTTGCCCATAAAAGTTATTCCAAACTCAAGAGCATTAAGGAAGGGTATTTTGAAAACACACATCAAGAATTGAAACTATTTTGAGCTTTTATTTATACAATCCACACTCAGCATAGTGCTAGATGCTTAATTCAGCTCTTTGGTAGCTATGGATCCTTTTTGTACATTGTATAAAGATATATGTCAAGCCTTGGATAAGACTATCAGTAGCATTTCTCAACCCTTGTAGCATTAAATCCTTAGCTCCCAAACAATTATTTCCATTTGTTCAGCTCAGAGCACTCAAAAAGGCAGGGAAATGTTCACCACCTCACTCAGGGAAACCAAAGTGCACAAAGGTGATTGGGAAACCAAGTCCCCTGCCTTCCACACCACGTCTACAAAACCATTCTTTTTATGGACAGTCTGAGGTACTGACCCCAAACACTGATAATGTAAAAGCTATTTACATCTCATGTTACATCTGCACTTTTAGTATGACTGAGCAACCTGCAGCACCCAAGAGGGGCGTGCAAAGCTCGTCTGTCATCATGCACGTTCCCCTCAATGTTTCATTTAACTTCACCTTGCCTGGGAGATTGATAACTGGAGTTTGTGCTGCTCCCAGGGACTGCAGTGGCACAGTGCTATGTCAGCCAGAGACAGGAAAGCTTGCTTGGCATCATTTGGTACTCAATGAAACTTTGTAAGTTGGAAAGTTTCATTTGAACTAGAGCATAACTGAGGTTGTCTTCCCTTAAATAGAGGCTGATAGAGAGAGTAAATGGAGGGAGAAGTGGGGGAGGGAAAAAGACAAGAAAGAACCCACCGAGTCTGCAGACCTGATAGTCCTGTTTGGGGATTTTTTTCAAGAGTCTCCTGTCAAGGCTTGCTGACACATGAGCTCTGTTGAGTCTTACAGTGGTGATTTAAGATGTTACTACATCCCTTGCTCTCCCCCCACTTCTGCTAAAGGTTATACTCCACAAATCAGGATCGGCAGAAAAGAATATTTTCCAGACTTGGCTATTCCAGTTAAAATCTGGCATACTAGTTAAAATATTTTGATGAAAGGCAAAGAAGGATGGCACTGGAAGGACTGTGGAGGTCACCTGGTTCATGCTTCTGCCTGTAGGCTGGATCAACTGTTGTGTCCCACATGACAGGTTTGTCTCACATTGTCTTAAACACCCCCAGTGCTGGAGATACTGCAGCCTACATGATCCACACAGCCAATGAAAATACTGAGAAGTACAGGGCCTGCAGCAGGCTTCCACAAATGCCCACTAATGCTTTTTTGGTAGCAACTACAGCTTTTCAACATTTTTCAACCAATTCCTTAGATTTCAGATGCAAATAGCACATTGGATGATGTCAAAAGCCTTCCTAAAGCACTCCATGCCTAGTCCTCTGGAGAAAGACACCATATTTGCTATGCTGTAGCCCAGCATGATCTTCATTCCCACAAGCCCTGTGACTACTCCAGCTTCTTACAGGAGCTACAAGAAAATTTGTTAGGCCACTGATGTCCCAGCTGTATTGCATTTTCTGCATTGGTTTGTCTAACTGCATCCCATTCCACTTGCAAATCATAAATCTTTGATCTTAAGGCTATTTCCCCTCCTTTTCCCAGTGTCTGAATGAAACATTTGTGATTTGTTAAACTGGATTTTTATTACCCTTCCTCCCTTTTGTTTGCACAGGAACTCCGCACTTGTGCACTTCATACTGTTCTTCAAGGAGCTCCTAGATCTGTTTGACTTTTTCCTTGGACAAGATTTCATGACCACATTGGAACTTTACTTTGAGGCTACATGAAGAGAAGACAACTCCTGTCCTTCAGCTACAACATATGTACCAGTTCTATTGCATGTCTTACACACAGAAAATTTAGAAAATTTATAGCATATTTCAGTGCCAGCCTAACCCATCTGCTTCCTTTATTTTCCAGTGACTGGCTAAGTGAGGCTTCTCTAACAGAGCCTGTGCTCCAGAGGTGTTAATTGGTTGTTCACGTAGAACCTTATATCCTGGATCTTCCTGGTTGCCATTGCAAGCTCACATGGCAACTGCATTCAGATTATTTTCCCCCTGGTAATTTTTACAGGTCTGTCACTGTCTCTAACCTGGCCCTGAGGGCAGCTGTGCACATCCTTGAGACCAACACACCCCATCTCCATGTGCTCCCCTTGCTGGCTCTCTGAGTACCCTGGAACAGCCACAGGGGCTCACAGGTGGGGAGGTGAGCCAGGGGACTCACACCCCTTGCTCTGTAAAAAACACAGGGCTCTTTGAAATTAAATCTTCCTTGACAGAGTTTGGGCTAAATTACAGGAGCGAGATCTTGACAAGAGCTGGGTTCCCCAGCAGCGCTCTGTGCCTGTGCTTCTAAAGCCCGTGGAGAAAGCAGGGGGTCGCTGGGTGGGGACTGGCAGAGCTGGGTGTGTCCCTTTCCAGGGACATGTCCCCCCTCTGTGAGACCCCTACCCAGTCCTGCACTCAGCCCCCTGCCTTTCAGAGGTGTCTGTTTGGGCTCACACTGAGAACCTTCCCTTGTCTCCATAAGACCTTTAATTGTCACAGGAGGCATCCTCTCCCTGGGGTGACTTTCCAACTAATATGCAGATGTGGCAGTCCATGTTTATTTCCCAGGCTCTGGGAGCTGCTCAGGTGATTCCTGGGTGTTTTGTGTGCTGCCACATTGAGGGTTTTCATTAAATGCCAAACAGAATTTGCCTTCCCTGGGAGATGAACTAAAATGATCTCTAGAAGTATTGGTATGCACAACAAAACTTTTACATCACCATTAGCAAAGCAGAATATTTCTGTTCCTATTATTTCAAGTTGAATAATTTAATGCTCACCCTTTTTAAATTTACCACTTTTAAATTAAAAACTCATTAAAATGTTTCAATAACAGTTAATATTAGCATAGCAATAAGACATACCAAGTGGGCATTACCAGGAGATAATTGACCTGATCTGTAAATTGGTGCCCTTGGCTTTACCTCTGGATGTCAATCAATTAAAGCAGTCAATCATCCCCGAGTAGTGCCTGCCTCAGCACGTCTTATTGCTTAATCATATAACTGTTGAGCTAATACCATTCATATTTCTGGACAAAAAATTCCACTAGGAATTCCCATTTATTATCACATCAAAATTAACAAGATCTTGAAATGCATATTATATTATTCATAGCATAATACTCTCCCAAATGGAAAACATAAAAATATATCTCCCCTTCTTTTTTCCCTTTTTTTTAAAGCCTGCCGTTGTTAATTAGCCATTCTTTAGGATGATCAAGTAATTGAGATACAGGTTTTAGATCAGGTTCACAGGGAGTATGTGGTCAAGTTAATGAGTCATGAAGAGACTAAAATGTCACTGTATAGAAAACTGACTTGTGCTCAGCTGATATTAATTGCAGTGGCACCGGTGAAGTCAATAGCTCTATGCCAATTTACTGCAGGTGAAGATCAGGCCTTATGTTTACAAGAGTGTGGAATTTAGTGAATGACATTTAATCTTCTATATAATGAAATTTAGTGCATGTAATTTTTTTAACTCTTCGGATTCTGCCTAAAAGCCTTTGCTTGGATGAATTGTTCTACTTAAGCTAATGACTTGGCAAAATATCATATCATAATATGAACAGAGAATGAAATGGATCTGCCTGTGCCAGTTAAAGCTAACAGTTTCAGACCCTGTGTGAGTTGAAAGCTGACTATATACATTAGAAAAATCCTTGCCTTCAGGACAGCCATGCAATCAAATGGAGCACAGGACCTCAGTCCTGCACATATTTATTTATGCATATTGTTTACTGGAAGGGGCTTGTGAGTGTTGAGCTAACATACACACACATAACCAGGATGAGGGCCTAGCTTCCTTTTTAAATTCAGAGATGTAAATGTGTCTCATTTTGAACATTAAATAGGGTGTAAATCAAATAGGTTTGATCATTATTGAAGTGCTGAAAAGCTATCATTCTGAAAAGAAGCATCTTGCTATTTTCTCCATAATGAAGCAGCAGACACAACATTATTAATGATAACTGTGTCTGGATTGTGCATTCAACCAAGATAAGAGTCAACATGTTTGGTAACATCAAAGAAAACCTGATACCTCAAGTATAAGAAGATTAGTATTTACAGTGATCTGTAGGGTTGGCAGTTCCAAGAAGTTGAACAGACAATGCCAGGAGGGACAATTAGTAATAAATTGGCACTGGGATTCTTTCCTGTGTTTGAAATCTGGCACTGAGCATAAACACACGTTTGAAGGTTTTGTTCAGAGCTTCCTGCTGCAGCCAGAGCGGGGCTCAGCAGAGTGAGAGTTGTTCCAACACGCTGGGAAAACCAAGACAGTTCTCTCATTGGCACTGAAAGGTGTCAGGTATTTTGTACAAAGGCTTCAAGGACAACATCTCCATCACATTCTGGGAGACTCACCCAATTCTTTTTGACATGCCACAGCAAAGCTATCGTGTGAAAGTTCAGGGATCCAGGGATTATTCTGCAGAACACACGGCTGGGCCATAAACCGTCCTGGAATCACATGGTACATGCCCACAGAATGAAGGGCTCTTTATGTTAATCCAAATTAATTTTTTAAAAGGCAGAGTAGAATAAAAATATCCGTTTTATTGTATTTATATTTACTTCTAATACCTCTTCACTGACCTCAGCACAAAAAATATGGACAGATCCCAAGTCACCCTTATTTATGTTTAGCTGTAGTTGCTGGAATTTACAGCCCTGCTTGGAGATGGGAAATTAGCTAAATACTGCACATCAGTATTATACCAGCTGAATAGTTCACATCAGTGCATAATTTTCTTTATTTTGATTTAAGTGGCGCTAGCAATGGTGAACACAGTAAAATAATTTTAAAAGTATCCAGAAAAACAGGAAAGAGTGGAAAATTCCTACGCCTAATGCTCACCTTACTTGTGTTTGGCATAGCTCATTGTGAATGAAGCCAAATCATCCTTACACATTGATAAAGGTGAAACTAAACCACTGGAGATGGAAACCCAGGAATATTTCTGCTAAATTTGACATTTGCACCTCACATTATTATTGAATGCTTTTATTATTGGATTACTTTCACTGCATAGCTCACTGAAATCAATAGGAGGTATTGATGGTATCGAGCCCTGGAAATTACCTTTTGATGGAACATCTTTACAACATGAAATGGATCTTCATGATATCTCTCTACAATAGATAAAGTGTCACTGGATCCAGTTACAGATGAGAAAAAAGTTTAAGTGACCTGGACAAGGTACATGCTAGAGGTAACCAAATGCACATGCTAGAAAATTCTCTTTTCATTTAAGGCTAAAAGTCAAATAATTGGTAAATACATAGCATTGATTCTCCTTTTCATGTTCCTTCAAATATAAAAGCCGAACTATAATGACCACATGTGTCAATGTGAAACCTAGAAGCCTCTAAAAACACTGGCTGCACTATTAGCAAGCCATATTTATTTCCTAACCCCCTTTCATTTAGGCCAACATTGTCAAAGTTTTTCAGTACAAAACCCTCATAATGAAGAAACTATAAAGAAGTAGTGATGGGTTCATGATGTTACTGTAGTATGGGCCCATAAAGGATCACAGATCTCTACAACAATTCTATATTAGTGGAGGAATCATGTATGTAGCTGCTTTTAATGTGATTTGCAGACAGAAACAAGGACATTACTAGTTTGCAAAAGCATTTTAATTCAAAAATGTCCATGTTAGATAAATATTTTAAAAATACTTCATGAAGACACTATTGATGTTTCCTTTTTCATCAGCAACTGAGCATGGAGAACAGGACCAAAGTTCATTTAAACTCTGGCATAGCACTAACTTCAGAATGCTTGAAAGGTTTATATCGGGTTTCCCAGATTATATAAACTACAAAGCCACAATTACACAACTCATGGCTCTTTCCAAGATGATCCTAGTTATTACACAGTTATTACACTTTGTTTCTTTTTGGCTGAAACATATTAAATATTTGCCGGTGCAAAAGTGTGTTTATCTAGAGAAACAGCTACAAAAGAAAAGAAAAGAAAAGAAAAGAAAAGAAAAGAAAAGAAAAGAAAAGAAAAGAAAAGAAAAGAAAAGAAAAGAAAAGAAAAGAAAAGAAAAGAAAAGAAAAGAAAAGAAAAGAAAAGAAAAGAAAAGAAAAGAGAAAAGAAGAAAAAAGCAAACAACTTACAATAGCACAACTCTTTGCTTACAATTGAAATATAAGATTCTGAGTTTACATTATTAAAAAGCATTCTAAGGAATTTATTTTGAAATACTGGTATAACATATAAATTTTTGGATTTGAAACTCATGTATCATGTTGTGTCTTCATCACTGCAGCATTAAAAGCTCCTGGGAAATGCAATATTATCAGCATCACTGCACACCATAACATCTAGGTCTAGGCATTGGAGAGGGGGTGATGGGTCAAACCTTTGCCACAGCTGAGATGTTTGGGTGAACAGCCCACAAAATCAATATGAACATTTGGGCCATATCTGAACAAATCAGCTGTAGTTCATTTGCAAAACTCAGCTGAAGGATATGTTAAGAACAGCATTTCTCACATGAGGTTTCAGTAATTCTGCCTTTGTTATGGATACGTCTGTAACAGCCCTTTGGTATTTGGGTAGAAATCCAAGTAGAGTGTTCAGAAATGTGTATCATTTAATATGAATCAAAGTACTCTGATAAAAAAATAGTTTGGCCCTTTGCTGCTTCTTAGGTTTCCATCTATTAAGTGACCAGGTTTCTCCAGCTGCCAGCACAAGTTACATTGTTTAAGTACAACAGAGCATTTCTGGGGAAATCTTGTGCTGCCCATCTCAGCAGGTATTAAACTTCCTTATTGGACAGTTTAGGAGCTCATCATATTTGACCATTGGTCAAATATAAGATGGACCCAGCGTGAAAATGCGTGACTAAAAAAAGCCTTTAATTAATGATATAATACAAATCTAATTGAACTTTACTGCTTGAACCTTTCCCCATTGCAGGGTCAAACAAGAACTCAATTTAAACATCCTCAAATTTCAAGAATATTTGGATTCAGCTCCAGTTTTGGATCTAAACTGGATGGCTTTGATCCACTTGTTACAAAGTCTGATCTCATCCTGGATAAGAAGTAGCATTACTCAATAAGGAGAGTTAATACTGGAACTGTGACATTGGGAAAACCTGCTTGACAAGCAAGCTTGTTTAACCAACAGAAATAGGTTGCCAAGATCATAAGCCAGGGAACAGTTTAACAAAAATCAATGAAGAAATTACAAGTGACTAATAAATTCACACAATGAGTATAAGCAGCTGAAACTAGAGAAGAACCAGAGATAGAGACTGTAAACATTTTGCACAGAGGGTGGAACCTTGCCATTGCTGCACCTGTAAAACCACAACCTCATCACTTTCTTAAAGTGATTGGGTTCCACCTGGTTAAAACCTAGGTGATTTAACAAAATCTGCAGGAGGTGATTGTTGATGGTTTAATTGCTAGTCTACTTTTCTTTGCAAGTTTGACTTTAATCTGTTTATCATCACCTAAATAGAAGTGTCTGACAGAAGGTCCCTCTTTTTAATACCACAATTGCACCTCACAAAACCAGAGTGTGAACACAGTAAGTCACAGAAACAGCAAGGAAACAGAAATGCCCTGATCCTAAGCAGAGAGGTGATTTACTAGAAAGGTGTTGCACAGATGAAAAAAGTAAAGTTAAGTTTTCTTTTGGAGACTTTGAAATTTTTGTCTTCCCACAACATTTATGGAAATCAATGAGCAACAGCTATGGCATGAGCCAAGGTATTTTGTTCTTCTGTCCTGTTGAGAGGTCAAGGTGTGAGCAGTGGTTAAGAGTGAGCATTCTTCTGTCCTACAGGTGCTACAACTTCATAAGTTTGATTAAAGTTTGTGTTCCTGACCCTTAGGTCTCCATGCTGTAATAGATATTGCACAACATTTGCCTTGGTTGGAAGGATGGAGGTGACCACAATGGACAACTTGCTCAGTAAAAACACAGCATTCCATGCAGAACTCCATTAAATATGAGATTACTTTTTAATGTTGTTTTTGCATGCCCTACATGGATATATTTCACCCTGCACCGAGGCTGTGCCATCTACAGTTACGTGGCCTCTCTGCTGGCGTGACCCGCGGCGTGCAGGGACCTGCCCTGTGGAAACGCCGTTGTCTCACCCCACAAGGATGCAGCAGCTTGAGTGATGATCCCTGCTAACCTGTTAGGTCAGCATTATCCTACAGCAAAAGCAGGGCTGGGACAGTCAGGTACCTGTTACTCAGCAAGCCACACCACTACAATTAATACAGAACAAATCGGTGAATAAAATGGCTGCAGGCACTAAAACGCAGGATGAGGTTAAAAAAAGGACGGCACTCTGGTTGCAGCACAAGGGCAAAAGAAAAATGTTTGCTATATTTAATACATCTAAATTCATTCTGTGTATATGTCCCAGCCTCTGGAAATTCGAATAAGCCATATGTCAGCTGTTTCCTGAAACTCTTGGTAGCACTGGATATGCCCACTGCATGCTCTCCTTATCAGGACATTTCCATCTCACGTACCCAATACCATCTCTGGAAGCTTTCCCCAATTGATTTAGTAACAGTTGAAACTTGCTACCAGTCATTAGACAAGTTTGTTTGGATCATATGGCAGAGTCTCAGAGCTGTCTGGAGCATGTTCAGAGACACAAGGAGCCTGTGGGGCCTTCCCCAGACCCCAGTGAAGGGACTGGGGACCTGTGAACAGCACTGCCCACCTGAACAGCCCTGCCCACCTGAACAGCCCTGCCCAGCTCTGAACAACCCCTTGTACATGAAGAATCACTTCAGATTCAGAGAATGCTGTGATGAACACAGGCCACAGTCACTTCTCCCCTACCTTACCAAAAAGGTGTTATCAAAGGTTTCTGAATCTCACCATTGCAACAGCACTAACAAAAATGTCATTTCCTTGCATTTCTCATCAAAGGCTCATTTTCTAATAGAAGGGGAAATACTCTCTGCTTGGGATGTTACAATGACAACAGCAAGCATATACACAGCTATAAATTTGACTCTAAAACATGTTGAAAGGTTAGATTTGTAAAAATGTAGGCAATTTGACACCTCTAGATCACAGCAAACACAAGGCAGCAAAACTGAGCTTCCAGACCGTCAGTTAATTCCAGGCTCCTAAAAGTGTCTCTTGGAAACTATTTCCACAGAGAGCAAAATGACTAATGTAATTGGAAACACTGGAGAATCAATGGGGAATGAAAGAGGATAAAGAGAGGCGGAAAATACACACCAAGATGCACAAATAGACATACAGTATAATTAGCTTCAGTCTATTGTATAACAGAGTCATAACAAATGACTCAGCTCCTTAGGTGGTGTAATTAGACTTCAGTGGACCAACCCCAATTTACAGCAGCTGATAATTATGATATATAATTATATGGACTGATTCTGATCTGTATAAATTATTAGTAAACTTCAATGAGGGCAATAAGGTCAATCCAGTGAAAAAATTGTGCAAGTGAGATACAAATCAGATGTCCAATAAAATAATGAAGCATCTTATGTTCACACAGCTGCTCTTACCTCAGGCATTTTTTAAAATGAACCTTATGTGGACAGGAATTGCTTGGGGGTCCATTCAGATGTGGTCATTTCTGTGATGCCACTCAGCAGCTCTTGACTAGTTGCAGAAACTTTATATGCTCTATGGGAATGGTGGGGCAGAGAAATATTACATCCATTTGGAAGTGCAGGGGAAAGATTATCTCGGAGGAAGAAATTTGCCATGCCTGATTTAGGACAGGCTATGGCACCTGATTGCTACATGCTTTCAAAATGCATCACCCAACAACCTGCTGGGAGCTCAGCGACTCCTGCCAACCGAAACCATCAACCCCTAAAACAGCACAGGTGTGGGTAGAGCTGCCTGCAGTTCTCTTAAGATCTCCAGTATGAAATGAGTACAGAGACACACCTTAGACCCCATCTCTAATATTTATGCCTGTCTGTGTATCCTGCCTATTAGTAAAAAACACAAAGAGAACTCCAGAATAAGCTGCTGGATTTGGTATATTGCTGGCTGTGAAAGCAAGCCAGGGTTCCTCCAAGAGCAGATAACAAGCATGTCAGGAACTGCTTCTGATGTCAAATCCATGTCCTTATAGCTGACCTCATTAAAGGCTCTATCATGCTCCTACTGAAACCAATGGCAATGACTTCTGCAGTTTGCTGTGGGATGTCTATGTACTAGTCAGCCTTAAAAGTCAAAAAATGCTTGGCTGTTTCGCTGTCTGCCACTTTCACCAGAATTCTTGATGTGTTTTGGAGAGGCCTGAGGTCTCTGCAAGCACAGATGTAGCTTCAGGGAGTGCCCCAGCACCAGGTTGGGCTGCTAGGCCATTGCCTGACACTGCTTTCAGAACAACATCTTTTCACAGCCACTGTCTGAAATGAACACTATTCCCCATCCAAGTGTTCTGATCCCTAAACTTCACCCCACTGGGGTGGTGTACTGAGCTGGTACTGCCTTGGCTCCCAGCACATGGCAGCTCTGCACTCCCTAAGGCACAGCTGTACCTCTGTCTGCTGCAAGGGCTTTGTACTTGGAGTTAACACACGTATGCCACCATCTCTCCTTCACCTTCTTCCTCTCCAAAAGAGGTGCCAAGACAGGTGAGAAGAGACAGCAGAGTGAAGTTTCTCACACTCAATGTGAAAGAGGGAGCTGGGAAGTCAGGGAACTGAAAAGAAAAAGCAGCAGCAAAGTAAAGCTGCTGCACCTCCCCTCACCTCTCCTGTCCCCACTCAAGTGTAAAGAAGCACTGGGCCGGGAAAAAACTACAGCCCAAATCTCCTGATAAATCAGAGCTTCTCTGGAGGGAGAAGCAACTAAAAAGGAATGTAAATGATCTTTGACCAATGACTTTTGTCTAGTTGTGGTTTCTGGTACGGCATCTGTGGTTTCTTGTTCGGAACGGTAATGAGTGTGTGTACAGCAATGTGTTCAATGTGCACAGTGCTGAGAGATTAGAGAGTGAAGGATGGCATGGGACATGTCAATATGGATTTGCAATGATCAAAGGAGGCTGTCTCTTCTGGGCACAAGTCTGGGTTGGGTTACAGCAAAGGAAAAATGTGAAGTGCTTCTTAATGTGTTTTCTCTGTATTCTCTGCTCTAGGATCACCGTAAATGGAAGAACATCTTCTTCCCTAATAATCTATTTCCTGCATGTGGCTTCCCCAATAAATATATTAAAGTTTTGTTTGAACTGTACAGTTTTCTAGGAAAACAGGCTTGCCATTGTTTAAAACGAAAATACTCACAAATGCTGTTTAAAAACTAAAGCAAGGCTATGCACATATCTTTGCTCTGTCTAGTTATCAGCCATGAATCTTGTACTTAGGTAATTATTAGAGGTTTCTTTTTTAAAGAGATGATTTACTTACCCTGTATCCCTGCCAGATTTTCTTTCTTTTTTTAATATTTGAATTTTACACATTAAGTAGGGCATGCTCATTTTTCTTCTGCTTCTGCCCTCTTTTGAGTTATGAATCCCTTCAGTGAGTAATGAGCAGTTGGCAACTTTTATGCATAAGAAAGAAGATTCAATGAATTCCAAATATGCTACACGGATGCTCCTTCTTCTACATAAAAAGTATAACATTTTTATGAATTGGGCCCACGATGATCTGGCATTAAATCACTGCCCCCTTTCTTCTCTGTGCTCTATTTATGCTCAGGGGACGTGCAGTCGCAACGTATTATAAATTCAGCAGAATTACTAATTAAAAAACCTACTGTACAAAAATAGAACAAAGGGTGGAATTAGAGCCAACAGGATCTGAGCCAGTGCAGTGGTCCTGGGGAAATGGTCTGGGCTGCAAGGCAGGTGATCTGATCCTCATCTGGGATTAACTAACGGAGCTCTCTTGCTTCAGATGATTTACAGTCCTACAAACCAAGCCCCTCTGCAGACTTCTGGCAGCGGGTGCCAGCAGGGCTCCTGGCCTCCTGTTTCCCATTCCTTCCCAAAGGGATGAGCAGCTCCCATTGGCGCCATGAGAACTGGAGCCTGCAGGAAATGAGCAGCACCTCTGGTCTTGCTTGTTGGATTGCCAGACAGAGACCATGGGAGATTTCTGCTGAAGAAAAGGTTTTGCACCATACAATGACCAGCAATCTAGGAATTGTGCTGTTGGGCACTCTGCAGCACTGTGAGAGCATGGCCTGGCCAGCACAGACATGGGAAAAGAGAATCCAAACAAGTTCATAGTTGCTCTTCTCCTGCTAACTTCCTTAACCATCTGCTCTAAAATGGAAGTATTCAATATCAGGGCAAAACAGTAACTCTAGAAAAGCAAAACATGCAAGGTGTGCAGTGGAGAAATCCTTCTTTCCCCACTTCCAAATATAAAACAATAAAGGCTGAAAGATGCATGGAAGTTTGTTGGTACGTATTAAAACAGCACCTCTTGGATATTGCATGTGGGCAGACACTGAGCTGACCAGTGCATCCAAGGAAAGTATGCCTTCCTTCTGTCAAGAGTCCTCAAAAATAATTATATAGGAGTCATATTAGCAAAGAAGTGTCCCTGAGATGATCTAAGCTCCAACAGAACTAGGAAAAATATCCTCTTGGAAATTAAAAGTGGAAAAAAAATTCATCTTGCAACTTTCTCTGCATGGTCAAATCTCTCAGTTTCTCTGGTGACTTAGTGGGTCCTGTACTCACACAGAAACCCTCCTGGCACCAGGGAAAAGCAGTGAATCAAATGGCTTCCTCTGTCAGGAAAGGGAGTGAACATAGGTTTTGTAGAGACAAATAAAAATCGTAACAAGAGCCTTAATCATTACCTCAGACTGCACAAATAAAAAGACACTTAGCACCAGCTCTGCTTGATAGGCAAGGAGGCTTTACTGTCCCATGCTGTCAGTCTCACTCTTGATATAGCAGCATTCAAACCATTTTTGCATTGTGGCTCAGCTTCTGAACTAATGTGCAGGTTAACCATAAACAATTTCAGCCCACTTTAAACCTCTGTGCTGTAGGAATCAGTGGCTCAGCAGCTAATTCACAAATGGCTCAGTTGACCATGCAGTGGGGACACTGCAGATAGCTGAGGGCAGTGACCTCGTCACTCAACCTCAGCTAATCTGTCCCCATTTGCCAGAGACAAGGAAGAAAGAACACAAAAAAGAAAGGGCTACTGTCTGATGTCCCTTACAATTCAGCATCACACATGCCAAAGTAAGCAGTTCTCCAGAATCAGAAAATGAGTTAAAAGTCACAAAACTTAAAAGCGTTTCTGGATTCTTAGGTAAGCCTGGTAAGCTCACAGGGTTCCTTTACTGAAGTGTTTTGCTATGACTCTGAACTGAGAGCCCACACTCTTCCAGAATTTCCTGACTTGTCACATAGCTCAGCCTTTGGCAGAGAAGCTACTGAAGCCAAACAGCACAGATCATACCTAAGTGTTTGCTATGAGATACATGCACAACCCATTTCTCTCATTGCAAAGAAGTTTCACTTACATTCTGAATTTATATTTCCCTGTGTTTTCTTTTTTTTCCATCTAAGTTCAGTCCAAAAATCTAATATATTGTAATAGAAATAACTGGATAGAACCCTGCCAGAACTACGAGAGGCACACAGGCACAGGGCTTCTGCACCCAGCAACATGCAGATCATCTGGAAATGATGCTGCTAATCAGCCCAGGGCATGGGGCACTGAGTCCTTCCCAAATTAATTTATTAAGTACTTAATGGAGCTCTGCTAATGGGCAGAAGCTTCAGAAGGAAAGCAGCAGAGGTGATCCTGCCACCCAAGTCTGCCTCTCTGATGCCTTATGGCACTGGACAAGTCTCTACCCCTTCTGGCTATCAGCCCTCCCACACTTATTCTCTTGGCTGAGGAACAGGCATTCCTAGGGAAGGGACTCCTGTTGCACTCAGGCAGGTGGGACCTCTGGACTGGCTGAAAGGTGACATTCTGCATAATATTCTTGGTCACACCTGTGTGAACCTGGAATAGCCAAGACCAGTGGAGTTTCTTTAGGTCTCTATGATTTAGGCTGAGATCTCTATAATTTCCACTTCTAGACATCCATGATCCAGATCTCCATCTCTAGATTTCCATGCTCTGGATTCACCATCCAGTCATCCAAACTCCTCTGCTTAACCACCCCAAAACCTTCAGCTTCCTCAGGGAAAGGGGTTTAACCCATGCAAGGGAGTCAACTTCCTATGAACGATTTCTTACTCCATTAATAATACAATCTCTTCACCTCTTATATTACCAATCTGTCATCTACCTCTGTGCTCCCTTATTATAAAAAAAAGTCATTTGCTGTAGTCCAGATGAGCAGCACAGCCCTTTGGACAAGCTTTTGCCATTTTGGTCTCTCCCTGCTGCACGACACGTGGCTCACATCTCCCCTGTTTGCCTGGACACCAAGTAGTCACTCAAGTGCTCCTGAGCACTCTGAATTTTGGAGAATGATGCCTTTTTGAAAACTCCCTCTCCCATCAGTGTAGCTTGGAAAAGCCAGACAGCTGGACCTACTTTAGTGTAATTTAGCTGAGATGTCAGCCCTCTTAAGGAGGAAAACACTACTCAGTGTGAATAAAAGTGGCACCATCTGTTCCAACGCGCAGAGACCTTTGCAGCATGGCCTGAAGGTCGAACCCTGCTGGACTCCGAATCAGAAAGTGCTGTAGCCCACGTAGCTGTAAATGGAGAGTGCTCTGGCAAATCCCTCCATTGAGCACTGCTCCAGGATCTGCAGCCAGCAGCCCTAATTGAGGATTTACTCAGGCAGCAACTGGTCCTCTGCAGTGATGAGAGGTGTCAGGCTTGTGGAGGAATAAGCTCTCTTTTCTCTTCTCTCTTCTCCCCATCGTGACCAGTAGTCTCTCAAATCTCGAGCGTTTATTCAAGCAACCAACCTTCACTAGCAAATGGCTCAAGTTTTGATGTTTAATGTTGCAGGGATAGCAGTAGGCAGCTTTTCTTGTTTTCAGCTCTTTTAGCACACTGTTTTGCCTGAAGCAAAATATGGTTTCAAGCAGTCTCACTCCACTGGTACTTTCTCCTTGCCTCAGCTAACAGCACTTGTGTATGTATTAAAGATGCTGCAGCAGAAGTTGATGCTACAGGGCTTGCTCACTTATTTCAGATAGTCAGCAATCCAACTTTTTTAAAATGCACTTTTTATACAAAGGAATTATTTGTTCCTTTTTTTTGGTTTACAACCCAATTTCAAAGCCTGTGAAAGTCTGGGTAGGGGGAGGGAGAACCATGCACTTGATTGGGACATCAACATAACATGACATTTTACAAAGACTGTCAATATGCCTCCTTAAAGAGACACTGACATATTAGTTTAAGTGACTGGGTTTGCTGAGATTTCTTTAAGGTTGACTTAAATGTCAGATGCCATTAGCTCTGAAAGTTCAAACAGTCTACCACTGTGAGCATCTTGTGCAGTGGAGGTTGAAAGGGTCATAGGTAAGCAAAGCCACGCTAAAACACCACCTACTATGGCTGTGAAATATGTAGCTCCACAGTGAAATGCAGAAACCAAAGCCCTGAAGATAGAAGATTTATATTCAAACAGACCACCAGGTCTAGATTTGTACCTCTGCAGCTTCTCACTTAGCAGCTGAAGTCTCACTGCTCTCCTCATCTACATGTGAGGGGGGAGGTCTGCTTGCATTCAAACTTCAGAACATGTGTGTGTGTTTGAGGATAAGAAAAGTGAACTATTGATTAGCAATTGACAAATGCAATAGAAATTTTATATAGGCTGAGAAAGACCCATCCATAATTTATGGCTGTGCCAAATATGAGTGACAGCGAACAGCAGGAGGCTTGAGCACAATATTGATTACTTTAAAAAACTGAGAAAGGCACCGTGCTGAGGACTGGAAGGATAAAGAGGAGATGCAACAAGCAGAGAAAACAGGAGCAAAGCCATTAAGGATGTTGTGCTACCAGACACTGCCAGACTAGGAAACTGAGGAGACAGTCAGGTGGAGAGCACTGCTCTCTCCTTTCCAATCAATAATACCATGTCAAAACATAAAATGCATGCTTTTGCTCTTAAGTAAAATGTGTCTAAGATTTTTAAAAGCATTGATTCAAGGTGGATCAATGAGAATCTAGGCGTATTTTCCTGTGCAAAAAGGGGGTAATAACACTTTGTAGATAATCACACAACAGAAGAGATTTCCAATGCTGGTTGTAAATGTCCTATTTATATTACAATCTTTTTGTCAGTTAAGGTTAAGAATAGTAGGTCAAGGAGCCATGCATTGTTGAAGGGGGGAAGGCAAGCATGTAAATGTGGGAGCATGGAATGCCTTTAAAAGATGTATGCAAGGACAGGACTGAGCTTGGGCAGGAGAGGATCACGTTCTCTTCAACTCCACTTCCAGAGTGCTTCCAGAGGCTTTTTCACTTAACTTCTTAGCAGGTTCAAAGCTCCAGACTCAAGAGCCATGCTCAGCTGAGAGGCAATGAATGAATGAATGTACTCTGCAAGGCCATTTCCTGGGGGTACTGGATTTCTTCAGCAGCTGCTCAGCCGCGAGGTCCTGGCAAGGCTGGGGCTGGTGTTGAAAAGGCTCTGCTACTGTAACTATTCCAGCAAAATTTGTTCTAGCAATTTTCATCTCCCAAAAATGTGTTTGGTGGTAGAGTATACAATGGTCCTCTAATTAAGCAAGTTATGTGAGGATAATTGCAGCTTCAATTAGACTTTTTGCCTAACAAGGTTTTGGCCAGCACTGAGATGGCATTAAAACCAAAACAGAAAACATATTTATAACTGGCATCATCTTGCCAGTATGGAGAAAAAAGGCTTTAAGAAAGAGGAAAAAGTAGAACTAAACTTCTAACTGTCCAATTCTCCCCTAGAGAGAACCCAGCTTGCATTTCCAGAGACGAGCAGCAAATTTAAGTGAACAAGATGTGCATTTCAAATGCTGAGAGAGAAAGAGAAAAAAGAGAAGTGCACCTGCAGAGGGCAGCTGGGGATGTGAAAGGTACCTCAGAGATGGCTCTCACTGCCCTTGCAGCAGCCCTGGTACCTGCACAGCACAGCAGCTACTACACAGGTACCTGAGTAAGGAATTCCCTGTGCAGACAGAAACCCTTGGTTCCTGTGCTGGGGTCCCTGCACAGACCTGCCCTGTCCAATGCTGCCCTCGAGGGAAGCGTTTGTGCTGCTTGTTGCAAAGCAAGGCACTGGGTTTGTGTACTTCACACAGGCTTGCTCTGAGCATTTTCTCTTTGATGCATCAGGAAACAAAATTTGGCTTTTTCTTATCAGACTGCAACATTGAAATGGGACACTGGCAAAGGAAAAGAAAGAATTCTGTCTTTAAACAAAAAACTTTGAAATATTTTAGAACACCCCAAATTCCAGACAATGACTTCAAGTAAATCTTATCTTTAATCACTCATTCTTCAATAGTCACTGACTCTTGCTGTTTTTTTTTAAATGCAGGTGAAAAATTATCTTTTTTTTTTTTTTTTGAGAGCTATCACAGAGCTATAGTTAAATGACATAAGAGGAAGGACAAGAAGAATTGTCCACGACCCACTTCAGCAACAGCACATTTCCAAATCACCCATATAGTCATAGAAATAACTCTCTTACAACACTTCTATGTTTTTCTCTCTCTTATTCAAAGGCAAAATTTTCCCATAATAATGCAGTGTTTCACTGTCCCGAACATTTACATGCTCCTGAAGTTCTAATACTGATGCAATAATTCCTTGGCATCAATAAAATATATTCCCTTTGCGAACTCCCGCTGTTTCCCTCATCACCGGTAAAATCTGAAAAGCCTTACAAAAATAATTATTTTGCTGCACACTGTTTTTCATTTTTGATAGAATCTTAACTGCAGACTTTTCTGAATGCAGATCTAAGAAAAACCTTGTCATTATTTCCACTGACCTGAGTAATGAGGCAGGAGCATGAACCCCCTGCCTCCCAATTGGCGAGAGGTGCAGCACAAAGCACACTGAGCTCCCCTCCAGCAGCCAAACAGCACAGGCTGGGGAAAGCAGAATGGGAGAAGCATTTGGAAAAGAGAAGGGTGTAGTCTGACTGCAGCTAGAGCACCAGGGTAGGGACTGAGCTCAGGGGATTCATGATGGGGCCCCACCGGACAGCACTGGCTGCAGCGGGCTCAAAGAGCACCACATACAGACTCTGCTCCTGTGTTCACTGCAGTCACCTGCCCCTTGTGCTTCCTCAGTTCCCTCCAAAAGGAGCAGTTTCCCCCACCCCAGCTATTCCCAGAGAGGAATCTGCTCCAATCTCCATGCTCCTGGGTCTGATGGCTGTGAACTGTGGCAGGGAGCACATCTGGCCTCTACTCCGCAGATTTTATGCTGGTGTTATGAAAATGACATTTACCTATTCCCTTTACAGGGCTGTGGAGGAGATTGATCAGGCAGCTTATATATCCTGCTTTCTGTAATCTTCCAAACTAATTAGCTCCCAGAGAGATACCATGCCAGCAGGCCAGATCCCTCCAGCTTCACCAGTAAGAACAGCAGGTGGGAGAATAGCTCCACACACGTTCCCTGCTTGGCCCTTTCTACAACTGCTTGTGACACTAATTGATCGGTGCCAGTAGTGCTGGTGGCAGAGGCACTCACAACCCACAGGGAAGCTGTTCAAAGCTGCAGTAATGAGTAACCTATTGCTGCTTGAAAGCACAACCATAGGCTTTGAATTCTGCTATGATTACCTGGGCTAGCCAGGCCTCTGTCCCCTCGCAGTGTTAGAGACGAATAATGTTTTAACCTATTTGAATTTTACGCTAATGACCTGGGGAAGAAAGAAAGAAAGAAGACAACTCGCTTCAAACTACTTAGTGTTCAGTGACATGGCAGAGGGACTTCAGAGAGAGCCCACCTGGGAGGAGGCACAGTTGAGTCAGCACACAGAGGTGCTCCAGGTTGTTGCCAGTGGGGGACCTGGAAATCCTGCTTTGCTGGCAGCATTGCTCCATGCACTAAAGCCCGTGCAGGCAGTGAGCCTCCCCAGCCAGCAGCAGCAAGGGATGGCAGGGCATGCACACATCCGATGTTCTGGCAACCTAAGACCAAAAAAGCAACCCCTCTGGAACCTTCCCTGAAAGCACCAGCTACAACAGCCCTGAGATTACTCCAAACTCTGCCCAGGGCTGGCTCCCAGCTGCCTCAGCATCTGGGGAGAGGAGAGAACCTGCCACTCCTCAGAGGTTACTGGGAATTTACTAATCTAAGCAGTAAATTAAAAAGCTGAGGAGACCAAATCAAATGGAAACATCAAGGGTGCAGCTCTTTTCTGGTCACTACTGCTCATAATTTCACATTTTACCCAGACTTGACCCAGCTTTCAAAACCAATACTGGCTCTGCTAAATGATTCATGCAGCTTCTGTTGCAGTAGACATTGACATTATGAAAAACTTCTCTGCAAACCAGCACAGTGATTAAAAATAGAAACAAAAATATACAACACCGCAATTCCGAAATAAGCCAGCTCACAAGTGTCCTAAAATACACCTGCATCACTCTGGATACTTCCAGAAACCACTTTAAAGTATCACCATTCCAGGAATTACTGCATTTCAGAGGGATAGGTCTGTGCTTCTGGGAAGCATTGCAAGACAATGTCATCACCAGGGCAGGACAGAAGTTGTACTGGCTGCAGGAAAATTTCAGTGTCTCAGCTGCAGTGAATCCCCTCATGCAACAAAGTGTTTGCATCTTTTCTTACCCTGCTGTGGTAAAAGTTCAGCATTAAAATAAACACTGATCATAGTGGAAAAAATTTCCTTGAAATGATAGTCTGCATTGAGTACTGCATTAGTATATAAGGGCTCTACTTCAAAAGCATCCTAATATGTTCCAAGAAAGAAATAAATTGCTCACTTAATTCTTCTAATAGTTAATACAAAGAATTAATGCTTACTGTAATAAGGCCAATTGCTGTCTTGCTTCAGCCTGTGTGCACAGAGGAACACCAGGGATGTCCTGGCCAAGTTCCTGCTCCAGAGAGCATGCACACCAAGTTGGGTCCTTCATGCTCTGTAGGTTTGTGTGAACACAGCCCACTGGAATAGCTTAGCATGACCTGAGGCAGCTCGAGCCATGGGGACTGCCAGGACCCAGAGAGAGTGAGCCCCAAGCTCAGACAGCCTGCCTACACCCACATTTCCCAAAAGCACATTTTCTGCTCCTGCCAGTGCAGGTGACACAGGTCTTCTCCTACCCTACAGCAAACAGGAATTCCTGCCTCCCAGAGGAAGCAGTTTGCAGTGAGCAGAGTACAAGATACGCTAAGCAGGTAACATCTGAGCCCAGCATGGGGCCCTTTGCTTCTGAAGGCAGTTCAGCCCAGTGGCTTTCATCTGCAAACCCCTCCAGGTCCTCCTGGCTCTCTCAGAGTCTGATCTGCTCGATAGCTGAGATCAGTGCCTGCATCCTTGCAGCGAGCCACGATGCTGCTGCTGTTAACAACACAGGACAGCAACCCTGGGGCAGAAGGACAGCACACAAAGGCCTGAGATCACTCTTCTCACCACAGATTGCCCAGCCTTTGCTCTCAGCTGAGCAGTCTGAGAGACTAAGCACCTTTCCCAGGATCATCTGAACAATTTAATGGGGCTTTGACCTTCTGTCTCTGATGTGGCTGTTGCAGTGCCCTAATGGATTGCATATTCCTGTTAATTAATTCCTGCAAGCATTTGGTATTTACTTTAAATAGCTAAAATGCTATCAGGGGCTTGAAAATGCTCTGTCAAAGTTGTGGATGTGTTATTAGACTGTAGTTAGAAACACATTTACATTTCACATCAGCTAAACCTCTATCTCAGGAATATTTAAGTGTTCTACCCATCCTTGGAACACTTAAAGTGGGGACAAGACTCAAGTCTATGTATAATGGTCTTTTTTTCCCTGATAGGGCAGCAAAGACAGCAAAGCTCCATTTTGTTGGAGAGACACTGCATGGGTACACAGGATGCACTGAGCAGCAGGAATTCTGGATCCTAATTTCTGCTCAGCAGATGTTTGGCTCCTAGTGAAGTAGTGGGCAGTCATTTTGCCAGTTAGTGCTTCAGTTTCCTCTATTTTTCAGCACTATTAAATTAATGTTTTTCTCCCTTTAAGGATACACTTTTCAGGGCAAAAACTCTTTTACTTTGCACCGGAGCTCAGTTCAACAAAGCACCAAATCCATTTGGGACCTTGCTGTACTAATGTAACACAAACCAGCCAGATTAGAAACAAAAAGTACTGGGTTCTGAAAACACATGTTTTTCAGACTGCAGAGTTTAGGCAGACACTAGGAGTCAAGCTGTTGAATAGCATATTTAAAACTCAGATGGAAAACAGAAACTTCCCCAACCACAAGTTGTACAAGACAATATACATAATGCATTGAATGGAAAAATAGACTGTCTTTATCATATTAATGGTGATTTATAAAAGCAGATGTTCCAGAACCAAACAAACATTTCATTTCACTTCTATTCATTTATACTCACCTTCAATGATGGCTTGCTATATTCTTGATTTATTTTTGTCTTCACACCCCTTTCTGCTCCTGTTACCCTGTTAATCATTGGCAGCCTTAGGCCTGGTATCTCCCTGGTTAAATGGCTCTGGGGTAGCTTCCTAGACAAGGAGGTTTAAGGAAAAAAATCCATTCTGCAAATAGCATCACAGCAGTGCTACCTGTAAGCATCCCCAGAATTATTCTGCTGGTTATTTAATTAGCTCAGACAAAGGTTGCAGAGTGTACAGAAATTTATCAAGGGATCTGCAGTAATATTTGGAGATAATTTCTTTTACTGCTTCATCATTAATGTTTTATGTACTCTTGCAATTGATAGAAGCAATAAAACATTTCTGAAAAATACAGAAGAAACAAAAAACTAATATACATGAAATAAAATCTCATCTGAAATTCCACTAGCAGTGCACCCATGGCATCCTTTAACAGTTTGCTAGGTTTGGTGTACAGACTACACTTCACTGCATCATGACAAAGTACTTAGATCTAAATAGATTCCCCCTATTTATCCCGGGTGGAAAATCTAAATGGAGCTTTTTGAGTGAGAACGAATAGATCACTGTTTAGTTTACAGAACTTGTATCTTCTCAAAAGTTTCTCTGAGCATGAACCAGGACTGTTACATAAAATAAAGAAAAATATTTCAGTAAGATACATCTGAATTCAAAAAACGGTTATGGTTGTAATTATATACAGGAATATATTATTATCTGTTGAAATATTTCAGCATTACCCCTAGTTCAAGTGGCCTGAACAGAAATCCTGAGTATTGCAAAAAGCAAAATTATCAGTTTCTTAACTCAAAAGTTCAAGTCTTTCTGCAGGATCCTTCTGCAATCCTCATAGTCAAAGAAAACAGGAAGAAGATGCATCATTTTAATGGCCTATCTTCAGGTTTTGTAGAAAACACCAAAGCACCCAGCACTGGGGTAGTTAAATGGCTCATTTCATTTTAAAAGCATCTGTCCATGGACAAGGTTGATGCTGGATGAAGGAGAAGTGAATCTTCTTTAGGATCTTCTTTTCCACCCAGAAAAACTCATCCCAGAGAGAGCCCAGCACAGTTCTTAGTTTCTAGGCTAAGTTCACAGCCAGTAAAGGCCCATCAACCCTTTTATTTGAATTTGTTGTCATTAAAATTCTATAAATATAGAACACAGCTTGGCCTTTTTAAGGAATCATATGCCTTGATTAATTTTATTTTTAAGAATATAGTTGAGGGATGGTACCTGCTAAGCTCAATATCACCAAATGATCTGCTGCTAAGCCAGTTACAAAACTTTTGCCAGTAAGCATGCATAGTTTAAAAATGTTTATATTCAATCAAATAATTAACATCACATACTGTAGCCACAGTGCAAAAAACGACAGAATGGACAATTTTTGTTGTCCTGGGAATTCAAAGTATATTTTACAATCACAGCAGGAAATGCAGGAAAATTTAAATAGTTTCTTTATGATGATTCAGTCATCTAATTGTGTACAGGTGAGCAGTGATGTCACATCAGCAGTGTCGTGACTTTGCAAGGTAGTAGGAACAGAATGAAACTCTTGTCAAGAGTCTTTAAACACAACATATTTGAGAATAATCAGTTAATGTTCAGCACCCATAATCAGCAGCCTCAGTAACATCCAAGACTTTTCTCATGCTTATCCCAATGTCACGTCCCAATGGCAGGCAATATTCCTGCTCCCAGATATAAACCAAACAAAGGCCAATATGTGCATGCAGAGGGAGCCCTTTACCCTGCCTCTCACATCAATGCTGCTTTTCTTACATATTATGCCCTTTATTTTTCTTTTTTTTTTTTTCCTAAAGCAGAAGCCAGCTGTTGAAATCTGGACTCAATTCATCTACAGTGTGAAAGATCATGTCAAGTGCAGGCAATGACTCACACCAGGAAGGACACTTTGTGATTTCCCAGCTATCTGATCAACTATGGTTTTAGGCAAATGACTGATGTTAGAGATTGGATTATGTCTTTTTCAAAGTGTGCCATAACCATGTGTAGCTAGAAACTGAGGACACAGTTGAGTAAGGACATATGGAAAAGCCTTTGTGCTCATTCTTTCTGGAAATATCATTGCAGAATAGCATGGAGAAGAAAGAGATGATGATTTTTTTAAAGAGGAATCTCTTCGCATTTGGTAAAAAAACAGTCCATGGCATCCAGAAATGGGCTTTTTAGGTACTTTTGATTTCATTTTAAAAGCTGCTTCAAGGGAAGAACATGAAGCCGTACACAGTAGAACAGAAAAAGCAGAATTAGCTTTTTGGCTATAGCTGACACTGCTGCAGGAGAAGCCTGGTGATGGGGCCATTAGGAGGAGACCCGGGTTATTGGGTTACTTTCCTATGCCATTACTCTTCTGTTGCCACAGCACACAAGACCTGCACTCAAGGTTTGTGCACAGCCTTAGGCAACTCCTTGTGCTCCCCTGTGCCTTTACTGCCATCTATATCTTGAGAACGATAGCACTGCTTTGTCACAGAGATGTCACAAATCCTTTAAAGACAGACATGGATTTGTTTATTGGAGCAATAGGTTTGCTGCAAGTACCTGAGAGAGGTCTTCAGAGAAATTCAGTGCTCTGTGGACATTCTGCCACTGCAGTCACTTACAGTGACTCTAGGACAAAAAAATGACTTAATGCCTCCGTCACTATCAGAAAGTGAGAGCACAGTGAAACCTTTCT
Organism: Agelaius phoeniceus; assembly: GCF_051311805.1. NCBI lineage: Eukaryota > Metazoa > Chordata > Aves > Passeriformes > Icteridae > Agelaius > Agelaius phoeniceus. The sequence continues at coordinate 12,260,927 of NC_135276.1, forward strand.
TTTGCACTAATGCAATGATAGAATTTCCTGTTATAAGTTTGCAGTGAAGATAACTTAGCCTCCCCTAGTTTAAAGTCTTAATATCCATGTCCCAAAATAAAGCAAATACAAGAAACCAACTAAAAACCACTGGTCTAGACAGACAGCAGTAAGGAGTTTACAAGTAAATAAAATAATATTTTCCCAGTGTATTTATGTGCTTATGCATCTGTGCTTTATTTATCTATAACTCTTCACAATCAGGAAAAAGTATAGGCTTTGTCTAGTTGAAGGGACTGGTTTATCTCTGCTCCTGACCCTTTCATTTGTCATCTAGCCAGCTTCCCCTTGGTGAGAATGTTTCTGGCACTCCAAGTCTGCAGTTAACTTAATAAGGAATGTAAGCACAGTTAGATAAATTAATTTCAAGGTCAAGCACACTGACAATGGAAAATGGATGCAAGTGGCAGGTAATAGAGGAAAATTCGCATGCATACTGATACACTGTTAAAGGCAGATGTTACTAGATAATTTAATCTCAAATGTAACTGATGTTTTCAGTTGCCCTTTTCCATTAAAAGAATTGTACCAGATGCAAAAATCAAAGATTATTCAAAGAATTAAGATATGAAAAGCATGTTAGATCACTAAACTCCAATTAGTTAAATTAAATTGTATACCATTATCTACCTGTAGTTTTATTGGTAGCTAGCATTAGCACTCAGCTTGAGCAATAATAAAATTAGAGAATAACACTTTAATTGAATTGCACTTAAAAGGATCATGCTGACAAATGTGATTGTATCTGGCTGTAATGCACACCTTTTCCAACGATCATTAAATCCAATGAAATGAAAGTCACAGGATGTTGACAGCTCTCTGAAATAATCTGTGAACCATGCTATATCTCCCAGTTCCTAATCAATTTAGAGAAGCCTCATTAAGGCTTTGCAGCTAAAGAACACTTAAAAATCAAAACAAATTACAACATGTTATGGATAACTAGATAATCATATCGATACAACAAGGATGTATTGTGTTGCAACAATTCATTTCCTTTGTAGGAAGAGCTTGCCATGGATGATTTAAGAATTGTTATTCCTAACTGCAATCAGCCAGCCCTAATGTCAAGTTTTTTCATCTTTACTCATAATAAATATTTCTTATGCTGTGTCTTCATTGTATTCTAGATCTAATACTGGACTCTATGATCCCGCGGCTGTTAATTATTTGTGTGTCTCTGTGTATATTTGTTTCTCTCCTGTGTTGTTTTTGCCTCTCTGGAGTATGCAGAAACAATGATGTGTGATTCTGGGAACAAATTAGACATTATCAGATACCCCTGTGAATATTTCTCAGCAGTTTTTGTTTCCCATGAGTAAGTACTTTGTTGCTGGATTATTTAACAGCCAATAACTCACCCTCGCTCTCTCCTACCTTCGGTGGCTGTTTCCTTTTTATATGGCAGCTAATACCAAATAGTGTACCTTGATGTAACACTTACACATAAGCAATTTGAGCTGGGTAATTTAGCAGATTAATGAGACCAGCCAACAGGCATTTAAAACTGAGACATATCTGTGGCACTCCTTCTTGATCTACTTAGTCAATGTGGACTTGGCCAGTCACCTTTCCCAGTGGACTCATCTCAGTCACATGATAAATCATTCTTACTCAAATATTTCTTTTTAAAGATTCCCCCTCAGCCTTAGTTGATAAAACTCCCAGGCATCAGATGGAGTGCATGGAACCAGATACAAACTCCTTTCCTCCAACATGGACATTATAGTTACTCTTGTGGTTGATTAATGTTCCTTTAGCTTCAAGCCTTTGAGGGATTGTTATAGTGTGACTTCTGCTCTCAACAAAGCATAAAATTGGATATAACACTAAAGAGACTACATAATACTATCCTGTTTTCTCTCCATTGGACTGATTTGCATGGACCACTCCCGACTGACATGGGAACAGGCTTTAAAATGCAACAGTAGATTAAGACAGAACATGATACTGATGTTAAATACAATTTATAAAACAGAGGTTAAGCTATCTGAAGAAATATGGCTTTAATAAATACATGCTGTTTCTTCTGTTCTCTTTCTTGCATGAAAAGCAAAGCAGGGTTCCAGACAACATATGGATTTCCACATAGTATTTGAAACAGTTTTTCATCTTTGCCCAAGGTATACGAAGTGGCTATCACCCACACAGTGTACTGCTCAGCAAAGGCAACTGCCAGTCCATAAACATTTGAGAGGGGGTTAGAGACTTAAACATAAAGACAGCAGAGCCAATAATTGACCAGAGGTTTAACACCAGTTAAAGTTAATATTATTGGCATCATGGGAGTGCCTAGAAATCCAGTCACACCAAACCCCTTGGCAAACAGTGAAAAGCAGAAACAAAAGACAGCCCAAACATCTCCTGACATTCTTCTCCAGGAGTGCAAGCAGGGTTTGGGCCATGAAAAAGCAAGCACCTTTAATCCTAAGGATCTGACCCAGCTCTGATCAACTCTCACTGCTGTCACCCTCTTCCACAGAGGGATGCACATTTTTCTCCCTGTAGTTTGGAGAGGATAAGCCCTTTCAATGTGTTAGCTCAGCAAGTGAGGGTGTGAGTTCACCTGGGATACCCTTGAAAACCAACTTCTTAACCCCCTTCCCCCTGTTGCTCCCATGCTGTACTGCTCTATTTTCACTGCCTGACCTCCTCCAGTGTAACACACTACACACATAGTTCCATAATTTGGCAGGTCCAGGGCTTCATCCTGCACTTACTCATACCTCTGACAGCCAGGATAAACACCCCTACCTGAGTTAAAGTCATGACATGGAGACTAAAATGTTCTGGACATGCTCAATTGTGTGGCCAGTGCAGAAGAAGCTGTGTCCTTCCACCTGGGACTGTCACCTCTGCCCCTGCAGAAGGTGCTTTAAAAGAGGGCCCATTGCTCATAGTGCACAGAATCACACTTAATTCTTACTTTTCCTAGGCATAAGTGGCACTGGTTGCTAGATGGATGCAAGACTGGAAGCACACAACTTGAGTATAGGTCTTACCAAAAAAAGAAACCCTCAAGGCAAAACCAGACTGGGGGAGGATAAACAGTTGTATGACACCACCAGTAGGTCTCTGTCTCATTATTTTGGAAGTCTTCAAGCTCATCCTCCAATGAGGTCTTGAAGGGCTCATGTTGTGGAAATCAGTGTCTGTTTAGAAACATCTGCACTCTAAAGAAATATAACCATCTACTGCAACCAGGGCTCAGTGGGACAAGAACAGCTACTTGAGATAGAGAGAAAAATGTGGAAAGCTCAGCAGGGTAAGAGAAGTAATCTGACTGCTGTGTCGAGCATCCCGCTCCACTTCACTACATGAAGCACTCTTTACATAACCCAGCAATTAATTAGAAACAACACACATTTGTGGTTCCCCTTAAGGCAACGAAAAATAACTAATGTACATGTGCAATAACTTTCCTTTTAGCAAGAAATTTCACCAGGCTATTTCTGTTTTGAACTAAAACCCAGCGTGTACATCAGGTGGCAATAGCTCTGAGAGTGCTGAGTCCAGACCCAGTAACAAATGGGCTTTGAATACGTTTATGAACGGGAATCCTTTCAATATTTCAAAGCCTGTATTAGAGATTGAATGATGATGATGCCTGCCAGAAAACATATAAAGAAAAAAGGAGCTGGGCCCCTGGGCTTTTCTGTCATCCCAGGCTGTTATCAGCAGTGCGGTGCCACGTACGCGCCTCCCCGGCCCCTCTGCCCTGAGCCTGGTGACAGCAGCTTTGAGACTCCCAGATCCAGGGGGGACCCCACAAGGGTGGGCAGGGTGTGAGGGCTGTTTAATACCCCCCTCCAAAGGAGGAAACCAATGCATTTCTGTCCTTTCCCAGTGTGTGTCCCCCTCCCCCCCAGAATTATCAGGCATTTAGCAGATGGCCCAGCAGCACGGCCCATGTGGAATCCAGCCCTGCACACAGTGCCTCTTCACATGCACGAGTTTGGTGCACAGAAGGCTGAACCTGGTCCTTGACTGCTGGTCCTTGTCTGCTGGTCCTTTACTGCTCTGCAATGCCAGTTCTGAGCACAAAGTCTAAACATAAATCAACACTTAGGTAACCAGTGTGTCCAAACACAAATTTCCAAAAGCCTCAGCTAATGATAATTAACAATTTGGCGTTTATTTCTGCATTCTCACTGACTGCTTTTGTCAAAACCCTAATCACAATCTGAAATCTCTTTCTGTACCCATGAAGTCTAAGAAGAGTCTATCACATTTCTACCTATTTTCAGAAATAAAAGTATTAAGAAAGCCACCAAGTCTTCATGGATTTCCATGTGGATCAGCACAGCTGGCAATGCTGAACAGTCCTAGAGCTGCAATGTGAGCTAGGCCTTGGCTCCAGGCTTGCCTCTGGCTGACCTGGTCCGTTTATGTCTCAGCAAAGCCAGATTAATATGGGCCATGTGTTTCATGAGATGGGCTCTGTGCTCTCCAAATGCCACCATGTGGGACATAGACAATGCTAGAGGTCATTTTAAGCTCAAATCCATTTGTAACACCCACAACTTAGCACAGAGCTGTTCTGAACTGTTTAAAACTTTTCTGAGAAAAACCTTCCCTTACAAAGAGGTTAAAATGTATGTCTGAAATACAATCATACACATTTTTCATTTTTCACAATTTCCTTCTCTCTCTCTCAACCAATTTTCAACTTACTCCATCTCATACCCATTCTCAGCACCCAATTACCATCCTTCTGAAGTTATTTTCTTGCTTAAATGATGTTGGAATAATATCAACAAGATTTTTTTTTTGATTGTCAGATTACAGTTCACATGTGAATCAAAATTGCATTAAGGGTTTGATCCTGCCACCCTTGAAATCAAATTCCATTCAGTGAAACCAAAGCAAAGCAGAAATGGAAGATGCAAAATAGCAGGCAGGTCCCCCTGAAGGGCTGTGAATTGTCAATGCACCTGGAGTGAATGGGCCCATCAAAGAGGCAGAAAATGGGGCACTAATTTCATAAACTATCTTGGGAAATCCTGCAGCAAGGTACTGCATCTCCTCCTGCCCAGAGGTGTTGTGGACACAAAGAGCACTTCACCCTCCATTGAGCTCCACTCTGGGCTGACATCTAACACAGCAGAAGCTGCAGTAAAGCAGGTAATTTCAGAATTGCAGCAAACCTGAATAAAATTAATAGTTCTGGTTTATGGCAGAGTCATTGAGAGTAAACCAAAGAGGAGAGGTGGAACAATAAAACCAGAACATTCAGGAAAAAAAGCAAGTACACTTTTAAGTGATCTCAGCTGTAACAACTAACACACACCAGCTGTTACAAGGTGCAAACGGAAGGTCTTGGGCAGACCAACAACTTGACCAGTTCTATTCAGCTATGAACAAGCTGCACCTAAGCTGTGTGCCAGTAGATGGTGTGTTTATTTTAAACTAATAGTTACCTGAACACAATTGGAGCTCTCTTTACCACTGCTGCTTTGTTTAGAGCCCATATTGCTTCCTGAACGTGCTTCAGTTTTACCCTCTGAAGTTTCCCTCTCCTATTTCATCCCCTTGTGAAATGTCACAAAGAGGATCACTGTGGCCAATGTGATGGGAATGTTCAGATAGCTGAGTGTAATATGCTATTCCTATTTGCACTTCAAAGCATTGTGCTTTTGCAGTTAGATACAATCCCATGCCATCTTTCAGAAGAAATGCCAGGATCTTTCCTCATATGCTGGCACAATAGCTCCAGGTTTACCTCTCCTGCCTTATCCAGGTCATTATTTAGCTTAACAAATGTCCATGGCCCTAAGACCAGTGAAAGCAGCAGGAAGCCAATGGACTGCAATGTCCTCTTGACATGCAGCAATGCTTCAGAGAAAGCTTGGCTCAGGCTCCAGATCTTGTTTTCACAGAAGGTTTCAAGAATTTGTGAGACATCTTTTCATTTGCTTTTATCTTATGATAGCTTGTTCAGCCCCCTTCACAATTAGACTCTGACATTTTTATGGCTCAGAGTGGGTGCATTTTTTTTTTCATTTTTTTTTAAAGTAGGTCATGTGAAACAGGAATGTGTTGCATCAACACATCAAGAAGGCTTGGTGTGTCTCTGTTCAGGTGCTCAGCATTTGAGACCACTACTGTGAATGCTACCCAGCCATCACCCCCACTGGGTGCCCCCAGCTCACCCCACACTTCAGAGGGAGATGGAGGGAAAAGGGTTCTTCCTCAGAATAATTGGCAGCTTAGTGGAAGAGGCAACAACGATGAGCCAAGAATCAGGAATTCTAGATCTACTCATCCATGACTGCTGCTTGTCAAAACATGACACATCTCCCACCTGACAGCCACAGTAGGTCCAAAACATTCCTCCTGACAGCCAAGGTACCAAATGATGAAGCTACTGACAATATATTAATTTTCTTCTCCTCTACCACAAAAGAACAGCCTACTTACTTTACATCAAGGAGCAGTATGACTGGTGCACATTATAAAACCCAGATTTGAAGCTGATTGGTGACCCATAAGAGGTATGTGATTAATTCTGTAAGAAAGTTCATCAACCAATTCCTGAGAAGTACCAGCACAAAACTTGAAAGCTAAGGAACATGCTCCTGCAACACACATTCAAAACTTCAAAACACACATACTTGTTGGACTTAAAGGACCAACAACAAAACTATATGCCAAAGCACTGAACTACTTGACTCACAAACAATTAAAGCATTCTTTCTGCATACATTATATTTTGTAGGGTTAGTTTTCTCAGACATTATATACAACAAAGTGGATATGCTCACAGGTATTGTATCAAGCTCTTAGATTTCTTTTCCTGTTAGTTTTGATCAGTCTAATTCTCCCGAACTTAAGGAGTTGTGAGCTAGACCCACAAACTAAACTGGACTAAATCTCCCAAACTGATTCTGGAGACATTCTCTAAAGTAGCAGGGGATTTCATCTCCTAAAAAGTTGCACTGGACTGTGTATTTTTTGCTTTCCTAAATTCAGCATATGGTAATTCTCTTCCTTAATATCTTGGATTAGAAGAAAAGATGCCTATGGATGACAAACCTCTCTTATTTCAGACCTTCTTCTCCTCTAGCCCTTTCACAAAAAAATTACAATTCCACTCTTATAAGGTTCCTGTCATTCAGCTTTTGACTCAGTTTGGCAAGGCCCATACCTGAGGCAATAAGTCTGTTGTGAATTTATGGCTAACTGATCCCACTCTCAAATGGAACAGCACTCAAGGTTTAGTACTAACAGCTTCACAAGTTCTCCTTTGCTTCTAAATGCACAAACCAATCTTTTCTGACATTGTGTCCAACAAAATTCTTACACTTGCAACTTTCAGTACCAGAAAGTCAGGACAGACTCTTTCACTCAATTTTCTCATCACCTGCATAGTGTTAGGGATTCACTTTTACCTGAAACACATGAGGGCAATAATTCTGCTCCATGGAGAAACAGTTCCAGTGTAAGCATAGACTTGAGATCACACTGCCAGTGCATTGTCTTTATCTTCCAGCTGGTTTCAGTCCCAAAGGCAGCAAGAATGGAAGGAGTTTGTTCACATCTGGCTACAAAAGATCTTATAAACACACCTGATGTGACTCAAGGTTAAAAGGGTATTGATCCTAGATCTGAGAGCTCTTTTCAAGTAGGTTTCTCATTCTGTTTACTCTCAAGCAACATTTTTTTAATCAGGTGTAGCAACAAGTAGAATAAAATAACCTCAGGATCTAGCCCTTTATGCCCAGTTAGCACACTTTGGCTCTCAACTGCAATTATTTGCCTTTCCTAACTTGAGATACAAAATGTCCTGTCTGCCAAGAACAGCCCAGCACAGCTATGCCTGTCTTTGCTTGATGCAGACTGATTTTCCACTGTAGATTCATTATGTCATTGAATTCAGTCATGGGAATATTAACATTTTCACACATGTGGGAACTCATCTTGTGAATGCAAAGCTCATTTATTACAGTGATTTCTTCAGAGGCTGTATGCTCATTTTATAACAAGGCTTGTAAAAAAAGATTCTGAACCAGAGAAAGCATGCAAATTTACCTGAAATATGAAGTTTACAGCCAAGACTGTTTATTGCTGGTAACTGCGGGGGGGGGGGGGTGTCCCTTCCCCCTCTCTACTCCCATTTTTTTGGTGTCATGAATATGAATAATTTAAAATATAATGTTATAAAGGAAGCTCAGGGACTTTGTGGCAGAGTGGCTTTTGATTCCATACTCTGAACTCACTAATGACTCTGTTAAGACTGAGCAATTTAAAGAGAAGGGCCATCACCAAAGCTACATTGCAAGGTGTATTAACACCTTTGAATGATTCTTGGACTATTGCACTGAAGCCTGAGAAAAGAACTGGCTACACTCTCCCTGTCTAGCAGAATGAACATAATTTAGACATAAACGGTAATTTAATGCCATGCATTTATTGCAGCATCTGAATTAGAGCACATTTTTTATTTTGGAACATAACATTTGTATGCTCAGAATATGCAAGCCCTTCATGTTATTGAAATGCTCACCCAGTTAATGCTGTTAGCTCTAATTCTGAGCACTGAAACATACAAGGAGTTTTGGTCAGATATTCACAAATCCATACACCAAGAGAAAAATCAAAAGAAATCAGCTGCAGTTCTGAGCACATTTTTGTAAATCCTATTCCTTGAAAAATCAACAACTAATTATCTGGGTCAGCAGAAGAGGGAGCTACATTTTTATTAAGAGGTTTAATAACACAGAAGTTCCTTTCACAGATGTCGTAGTGATGGTCGGTACTGAAATAAATAATAATAAAAAAGAAGTCTTGTTTCAGTGAATTAGGAAGAGATGGGCTCCCTGGTGGTTTAAAAGAGAAAGCCCAGTAAAATGCTACTATAGACCTTCCTGGAAAAGTGATGAATTTAAAGTTTCAAATAAAGCAAGTGTTCCAATTTAAATAAATTGATCTCTCTTTTTTTTTGCCACATGAAAGGAGATACTAAAGTTATAATTCTCTTGAGTTTTATACCTATGCTGTCATTGATATGACTGTAAAGATGTTTGGCTTAATTCTACACAATTTGGCTTAATTCTACACAAAAACTCAAACCCTATGTATATTTGAGTATACTCTTAATTAAGCTTATTTTAAACATTGTAATCTCAGCCTCATTTGCAAGAACAAAGCATTTAATTATATCTTTTAAAGCACATTTTAAGGCTGTAGGGCCAGGTTTACTGCTCAAGTTGTGCCATGTCCCTGAAGCAGACACATACACCTGAGCCTGGATTAGGAATGAAGTTGACCACCCAGGGATGGACTGCCCAAAACTGGTTTCTGGTGAACTGTACCTGCATCCTGATGTGAATAAACACACAGAAGTGTTGAGAGAGTGGCAGGGAGAAAATCACAGGCAAAACTTCAGCCTGCAGTCGGAGCATGTGAACAGGTTCTTCAAGCTCTTGAAATCATAATAAAGGAAAAGATGATCTACAGTTTACCCTGCAAATATGTGTCAAGGACATGCAACAAAACAAAACTGCCATAGGGTTAATTTAGCCCTAGAATCATATGTCCATCACCTCTGGACACAGTGAATGAATTCAACTCCACCCAGAGCAGGGATCTATGCACAAGGGTCATATTTTCCTGTAAACTCCAGCTGATGAGTGGACACATGTGCAGAGAGCTCTGCCAGTGAGCAAAACCATCCACCAGCCTGCAGACCAGATCCACAGATTAGGGGATAAACGATGTCCAGTCAGAATACCTGACCTCTTTAGAAAAAGCATGATTTTGTTATTTTCTCCATACAGTCATCCCCATGTGATCAGCACATTCTGCAGGGCAGGGCAATGTGGTGTGCAGGCAGCACAAGTACAGGCACCCCGAGCTGCTGTGTGCAAACCACCCGGGCCCCACTCGCCTCTGCCAGATCCAGGCTTTTGGTGCAGCCCCTGGGATGCTTCCATCCCCACTTCCAACGGGTTTTTATGCACAGACACCACACTGCCCACAGGCACTCCAGCTCCAGGCTGCACTGGGGCATGCCCGAGGCTGTGGCCCAGATAAGAGCCCTTCTGCAAACAGCTGCAGCAGGGAGACAGGCAGAAACCAGCTGTATCGGTGGTAGCAGGGACTTTCCATTATCTGCAGTGTTCCAGCTCTGCTTTACCTCATGAAACAAAGCTGGTTGTGTTGCTAACCCTCAGCATTGAAAAACCATAAAACAGGAGTCACACACATAAATCACATCTAAATGCCTCTGGGGGCTGAGCCTTTAAAGTTTCTTTTTCAGGCTCTTCTCCATAACCAGAAGAATGAAAACTTCTCTTTCTACATGAAAATTGAGATACTTTTCTCTCCATTGGAATCCACAAGCTAGAACTTTAAGCAAATAGTGTAATACTGGGGATGAACTCTTGAAGGCTGATGACATTCTGCTGATTGTGCAGTGGTTTCTGGCAGCCTGTGGGAGAGACCAGGTGTGAAGCCCTGTGATGTCCTTTGGGGAGCAGATCTGGAGTCCCCTTTATGGTGGGATTTGTGTGCATCACCAAAAGTACAAGTCTGAACTTAGCATCTGCACTTGACATTCAGCACTAGCCCAGAGGGTCTAGTCTGGAGGTCAGCCAAGCTTTGACACAGATCCCTTTGTGAAGCATATCGTGGTTATTTTGTCTACCCTACCTTCATCTTGTTCTCATGCGATTGAGAAAAACCCTCCCACTACTCTGATTTTAAAATGGCTCTGTAATGGAGCCTGTAATTCATCAAAGGGTCCAATTAAGAACTCCTCTTTGTTGTCCTGTAAAACCATTCCTTCAGAAAGTCAAGAAACATATCCCACAATGTGCGAGGCTCTAACACTTGTAAGCAAATGGTCGTCCTTTGGGTATGCATCTGGGTCATTACATAAACAAAGCACAAGCAACACAATGGGGCCAATGCCTTATTGTCTATGGGATACTTTTAGGTAAATATTTCAGCTGCAGATGGTAAATACAGCTTCAAAGCATAATGATATCTAACTGTGAAATAGCTGAGTCAGGTGCATTTACTAAAGTGGGCTGAGCCAAATACTAATTACAGTGCGGTTGCACCAGGATTAGTGTTACATCTGACATATTTTAAAAGTAGGCATAAACCAGAGCCAAATTAATTTGATGAACTTCCATGAGCTTCATCCATAGGCATTTTTTTGTGGCTAAAGAAGAAAGTAGCAAGAGATACAGAACATATTAGAAGGTATGCTTCTCATTTCTGAGAATCAGCACCAACTTTTCCTGGAGCTCTGACTAAGTGGCTGAAAAGTTTAGTCACTCACAGGTGTTTTGCTGCCATCTGTCAACAGCTGATTATTGCAAACCTGTTTACTCAGACTAGTGCTGTGAAAGAGAACTCACTATCTTTGCTCAATCTCTTTATACAGCTCCTGAGCATCTTCCCTCAGAACCAAACTGCCCCAGGGCTTTGGGAAATTGCAATCCACATCCCCAGATGAGCTTCACAGCTGGCCCCGGTCTCTATGAAGTTCCCAAACTTCAATTCTGGCTCAGAGTCCTGAATTTGGAGATTTAATTATAGCACTGTCATTCAGAGGGAAGTCTTCACAGGCTGGGGTATTGCCATTACTTGCCAGATGCATCCACACCCTGGTACAGATTACATACATTACTGACCTCAGCTGAACCATGAGAACAATAAGGCTGGCCCTGGTCAGGAATCTTCTGACAAAACCTGGTTTCAATAGCAGAGGCAGATGAGAATCTAACATGTTCCACAGACATTTGCTGCATGCAGAGCTCCAGACAATCCCCAGCAGGCTCTGGCTGCTCCAGCCAGCCCAGCAGGGCTCTCCCTGCCCACCTCTGGCAACTCTCAGGGAATGACCAGGGCACCCACGTGTCCAAGGTCCAACAGCCTGCAGACAAAGCTGGGGGAGGCCCAAGATGTAAGCTAATTTCTGTCTGAATTGGAAGAGAACCTCAGCTCATGCCAAGGAGCTTTTGGAGGACACAGGAGCAGGTCCAGAGCCATAGGGTTTGCAGCAGAATGCAGGTCTCTGCATGGCCTCCTGCTGCCATGGGTGGAGTTGGACACTAAATGTTTTAACTTATACTTGTTGATACAGAACACTTGAAAACCTTCCCTACCAGATTGCTAACCTGGCCATAAAAATGCAGCTTGCTGTGTCTGACCATCAACACTGGATTATTCTAATCTGAGTAGGATTTTATTAAACATATAAATTTCTTTTCACAAATATTTATCAATATAAATTGTTGTAAAGGAGCACCTCTAACTATTAATAGCATCTTTTATCTACAACCTTCAAAGAGGGCATTCAGCCTTTCCTCTTAAGTACAGGCACCAGAGCATTTGTTTCAATTTGATTATGTCTCTTTAGGTAGAGAAATTCTAGTCTGGCCCAAGCATTTTGCAGAGTGAAAGGGGTGATATGCTGGCCTTCAGTTCTGTCAGAAGATATACATGCTAAATCTAGAAGTTTACAGGCTTTTGGTCTCTCTGCCTCCCCGAGTCACTTTCCTCATCAACAGCATTAGAGTAAGTTAGCCATGAATGAACAAAAAGCAGAAAAATGCTTGACATCAAATCATCCCATCAGTGATGCTGAGCCTTGGTTTCTAACATCCCAGTGTTAGAAACCAAGGTTCAGCATCACTGCACCTTCCCACACAGCACTATCCCATTAAGAATACTTTCATTTGATTAGACTGATCCATTGGCTCCCAGTCCATATTATTTAACCCTCAAACCATTATGCCCTATTGAAAATAATTGGTAATGACAGTTTCAGGTTTAATATTTAATACAGTGGTTAAATGGAGTCGTACTGTTTGTGGTTATAGTTTCCATTGACTAATAAGCAAGTTAGAGAGCAAAATGCATTTTTCTTCAGCTGCTACATTAGCAGTAAGCTAAACACCATGTTACTCATAAGAGCCTTAAACATTTTCAGAGAAATAGCTCCCAAAGCCAAGTCAAATATTGCATTGATTTGTGGTTCACTTGTTTTCCTTCTCATTACTGGAGGACAGTCTTTTCAGGGGCCTTAAGGACTTGCTGCAAGGTGGATGGATGCACTGAAAGTCATCTCTTTGCATGCCAGGCCAACTCTCAAACACCTTCCTGCAGTGCCTTGTGCACGGGCTCCTCCTGCCTGAGCAGCCGCAGGGGCAGGGAGCAGAGTCCTCTGACTGCCCCTGCCCATCCCACAGCAGCTGCTCTGTCCTCAGCCCCTCTGGGGGCTCTGCTGTGTGCCACTGACCCGGCCTGGCTTAGAACAACCCACAAGGAAACCGAGATGGGACCTTCCTCACCCAACCAACGCCACTATCTCAGAGAAGAACCCTTCTGCGCTTTACTCCCTTTTCTGCACAAGAAAGGAGGAAGGTTCTGGAAGAGCAGGACTTGAGCAGCTGTGAGATATCTAAAAGTAATGACAAACATATGGAAGTTTGTCCTGCAAGGGCTCACCCACCTGTACAAATTTTGGGTCAGGTTACCTGGTGTCTCGCCAATAGCTTCAAAAGAGCTTTATTTATTTACTCTAGCCAAGAATCTGGCGCTCTATTTTTTAATCTGCCCACATCTTTCACCTCCTCCTGTAGTGCTTGTTCTCCCAGGGCTTTTTTTTTTGCCATTAACACTCCCAGTGTTGGATGATTATTACATTAACAGGGATTCCAGCTGAGGGTGGGGCTCACTCCCAGCAAATTAGTCAGTGTGGATCCCACTCCTCCATGGCTTGGTTCCACCAGTATCTGAGCAGGCTTGTACATATTGCAACTGGTGCTGTGATTTACTGGAAAGAGACCCCTTATGTGTCATTCATAAGCTGAGTGGATGAGACAGCAATGACACCCAAATACCTGAATTACAGAAAGAAAACAAACATTCCCTAACATGGTTTTATATTTTACCAGTGCCAGATGCTGCTTCTGCAAACCTTTCCTGCTTGCTCCTATGAGCTGAGCTTTTGTGCACTACCTTGAGTGCAGGAGACTCAAAAGACTCTAGATACAATCAGAAGGACATTCCCAGAACTAGATCCTTCAAAGATTTGAGTACCTTCCCAGATGTGCTAGCTGCCCACCTCTATGATTTTATTCGGGACATATAAAGCACTCAGCCTTGGACTCTGAGTTTTTAGAAAAGGATTTGCCAGCACCAAAAAATTAGTATTGGAATTTGATCTTAAAATTCTTTACCACACTGAGACAGAGATGATTTGAAAAGGCCCATAGCATCATGATTTGGGGATGCCCATGGATCCTTTCAGAGATGAGGCCCCTAATTCCATAGCTGATACTTGAACTGAAGCCCAGATATATGGAGACATAACTCACATGCTTACAGTAGAGCCATTCCTCATCCAACCTCTACTATAAGAGTACATTCAAATGAACTTCCTGAATTAGATGGTCAAGCCAGGTTAGCTTCACAGATTCTAAGGTGGGAGAGAAAGTGATTTACTGTCATTGAAGCTTCTGAGGTCACACATTATAATAGTAAGATAATTTACCAAAAAGGGAAATAAGATTACTGGGTGGACTCAATGCTTAAAATGGACTTAGCATTGGTTTTGAACTTATTTAGATGCATGACGGAGAAACACAGCTTTGTTTCCATTTATAAATGTCCAAAATGACAACCTGAATTTACACAAGTGCCTGACTTGACCAGTGCCAGGCTGACCTAATTGGTAACAGAAGGACCATATTCTTAGCTGAAATCTACAGACAGCATGGGCAGCTGTCAGGCAACCTGCCCCAACAGACTGTAGCACTGGGTGGACAAAGCCAAGATGGAGAAATGCCTTATTAAGTCCCTCTGGTGCTCATTTGGGGCATGATTCTCCCATATATACCTGTGTGTAACCAGTGATGTCCACAGACTCATATTAGGGTAGGATTTTGGATTTATTTTTCCCTAACACCAAAAATTGAATAGCCCTACCTAGACTTCTCAAGAAAATAAGAGACAATAGTTTGAGAATATTCCTGCAGTATTAAAAAGACTTACTGCAGATTGATACAGTTCCCAAAAGATTTCTTCTAAATTTCTTCTAGTTGGACATACAAGTGGTATAATTCTATAGCAGGGCTTGAAAGGAAAAAGTCAGTGTGAGAGGCCACCAATATTTCTTTTTGAGAAGTGTTCAGAGAGCAGCTGCAGTTGCTTCCCTGAATTTTGTCAGAAATGGGGGATTTTGTCAACTGCCCCAGGGTGTGTCACTCCCAAGGAAGCCAAGTGAGGCCTGAGGGGTTAAGGCTGCACTTCCTGGAGAAGCTGCATGGGGTCAGTGCCTTGGGTGGCACGTCCTCTTCCCCCTGCTCCCTGTTTGCTATCAGCACCTGATAACACAAGGGCTTCTGTGGCACCAAGCACAGCAGCAGAGGTGACCAGCTCCTCTTCAGGCAGGCCCAGTTTCCCCAGGCTTGCTGGAGAGCTTCTCAAAGCTGTATGCAGTTACTGACTTGCTTCTTAAGAATTCCCCCAGCACAAAGCCATGTAAAATAGAGTCAGCCAAGAACTGAAATCATTACTAAGTATAAATTATTTTATCTTTCATTTTTACCTATTCACACAGGGGAAATGCACCTTGTGCACCATACAAATCCAATTTAAGCTCTGAGAATAAGGTCTAATTAGGACTTAAGTAGTATAGAGGCCGTTAGGCTGACCCTCTACACTGGGGTTAATTTCATCCAAAAGCTTTTCCAAGAGATAAGGAAACAATCTTTCATGTACAAAGTGCTTGAGGAAACCAAGAAACAGTAAAAGAATCTGCCTGCTTTGAAAGCTTTGTATCTCACCTCAACACTCAATAGAGAGATGTGTTGTGTTGATGTACTGTAGATTATACCTTACCCAAACGGTGAAGTTAAAAGAAAACAGGATCCCTTGACACTGTCTTAGACAACCCATAATACAGCACTATCATTAAATGAAGTTTACAAAAGGCTTCTATTTACATGTCTGCAGAAAATAGACCAGGGCACAGGATGCTGACTGCAGTGTAAATGTTAACTGAGGGACTGCAGGGCTCTGGCTGCGCCGCGGAAAACCGAGGGCAAACAGGAGGAGGAGGAGGAGAGAACGGGGCCCAAAGCAGCCCTGCATCCCAACAGCAGGCTGGCTTTCTGTGGAAAACAACTCCACCAAGCTACAGGAATGGAGGGCAAGAGCAGGATTAAAGGGAGGTATCTGGCAATTTAAAAGGTGGCTGTGAAAAAGTAGCTCAATGCTGAAAGAATGAGAGACAGGACTAGACGTAAATCACCCTCTTTGCTGCTGGCCTCCAGAAGTAGTGCCCAGAACTGGTGGTCAGAAGTTAAAAGAGATGGCCAGGCACATCTGTACCTTGAGAATGAAATGTTTTCATGGCAAAATCTCACTGTTGTAAACACTTGGGCCAACCATATGTGTGGAAAAGTCTATGGTGTTCATGTTGGAAAGGTGAGGCTTCTCTATGGGCAAGTGAATGCACATCTGTTTTGCTTCTGGAGATGTTTGGAATTGGGAAAGAAGAAGGAAATCACAGTTCTAAACAGATGTATGGATAAAGAAGAAAAAAAATACCTTTCAGCAGGAAATAGATGAATTCAGGTATATGTTAATTGCTTTGAATTTCAATAACAAAAAATGCAAAAGAAGAAAATATCTGAAAATAGTATTGGGGAGCAGAATATGACCAGCAAGAACCAAGACACCGAGCTTAGATTATTTACAGACCAAAGTTATTTTGGGCAGTGCTGTGTCCTTATTTTCTCTTCCTTCCAAAAACATTTCCAACAAGGCTGTGCATAAGGACTCCTGTCGAGGTGAATGCTATTTGGGACTTGACTGTTTGTTACCAACTGCTTTTACCCACACACTCAAATAACCCTAAAATGACCTCTATTCATGACTAATCTAGGGCTGAATTGAAAGGACTGCCCTTGAGAGAAAGCTCTGCATTTCACAGCAACAGGCAGTGCCAGCCTGTGCTTCCCCCCAGTCAGCATGGCTGGGCCACTCACAGCCCCTGCAGCTCTTGCCTCCATGCACTGTATGGAACTTTGTGATGCCCAGGTTTGTCCTAAACACAAGATCCATCATAATTTGACCCATTTTCAAGTTAAGACATCACTGTGAGAGGTGAAATTCAGCATTCCATTCTATTATGTTGCTGTTAAGACACAGCCCTGCACAGAGCTGCTGTGAACAGCTTCCCTCAGAGGAGCACTTTCCTGCAGGGCCTTTGCATCCTAGATGTGCTGTGTCACACATGCTCCAGTATCATGTGTAGCCACACATTGTCATTAACCACCCTTTAGCAGGTAATAGGGTGAAACATGTCAGTGAACCATAAACCCAGACTGATATAGAAGATAAATTGTAATGGCCCAGAAGTAGCTGTTACAGCCTTTCCTGTCAATACTTCACCTTTAAAAAAATTCCCTAAATACTTACTAATACTACCAGATGTAATGGCTGTCAATAACATTTACTTTAAATAGTCCCCAAACACATTACATAACCTGCATTTAAAAAGTCCATCTCGCCAATATTTGAAGGAAGTGCAGCAAGCTGCCCTGTCACCTCTGGTGAGCTCCTGGGAGCAATGCTGCTTTGCTTTTCCACATTAACCCCTCACTGCCTGACCCACCCCCTCCTGAAAGTTAAGGTGAGGATGAGAGAGGCAGAACTCTGGGTGTAGCTGCAAGATGTGTCAGGTTCAGTGGCAGAGCTGATGTCTGCTCCTGCTCCCTCCTCTTCAGACAAGGGGAATTATCAAGCAGCACCATTTTGATGATGGAGGCTGCAGTGTGGGCACACTGATGGCAATGAGTCAGGAAATTGGGGTGGGAATGGATGGGAAGGAGCAGCCCAGTGGGCTAGAGACCCCTCATGGCAGTTTCTTGGACCAGTAATTGCTGTCACTGCCAAGGACAGCAGCAAACCTGCATGGAGGCTCTGTCCTTGCTTTGTCCCCTCCCTCAAACCATGGTTTTGTGTTTTAAATACCAGCACAGCAGTGCTACCACACAGAAGCTGTAAGTTGGCAGCTGGGTGATCTGAGCATGGATGCAACCCTGTGTGCATTACCACTGCTGAAGGTTGCTTTTGGTTAGGAGGGCAAATGAGTGGCACATCTGTGATTACACAAAATAGGGATCAGGATAATTACTGGATTGCTTCAAGAGGGAGGCAGGAGGAATCATTTGTCACATCACAAGCATTAACTGTCAGCGTTAATTACAGGTATTTATGTCTGCCACTTCTGGGATTAGCCAAGTAAGCACAGTGTGATGAAGAAGGGCATTGCTGAGGGAAGTGGAATCATGTTCCTTGGGGCAACAGCAGAGCCATAGGATAATCACAAGTGTCTTCCAGGTCTCATTCACCTCCTGTTCCTCTCTGGCAAAGCAACACTTTGCAGTTCAGTATGTCAACAGCACTGGGCAGAAAATAACTTGGCTGATACATCTAAAATTTTTAGATTTCACTCAATGCTCCACAGTCTCCAAAGAAAGGGATGATACTAGACCTTTGAAAAAAGTGCCCTATGTATTATTCTACATTCAGAAGAGGTCATATGTCTAATCCTTCTGTTGGGAGCCAAGACCAAGACTTCTGCAATGTTGAAGGGCCTGGGACCAACATAGTCATATAAAGTCCTCTAAGTTTTTAGTGCAGCTGTTTCAAACTCATCCAGATGTAGTTCCAGGTGTGGGAGGGCACAGCAGGAATAAAATCACACTCATGCCTGGATCTGCCAGCATATAAACCAGAGACAATTGTGACAGAAGCATCACCCTTTACCAGGGCCATTCCTAAAGGAATCAATAATCTAACTAATTCAGAAGTCAGCATTTCCAAAACCTAGCAAGGAGCAGTGGCAATGGGACAAGTTAAAGAAGGATGTGGATATGATTTGTTGAGTGCCAGAAGCAGGAGATACCAAAATATTTTGAGGAAAAGTGGGGAGAGTGGTTGGGGCAGAGGGCAGGAGCTGGACCCCAGGGATGGGCACTCCTGGATGCCAGGTACTGGTACCTGGCCTGAGCACTCACTGGGCTCTGGGGCACTGCTCAGCCCCAATCCAGGGGAAGAGTGAGTTACTAACCCCCACACAGATAACTTCACTAGAGGTGAAGGTGTGCACAGCTGACCGTATTTACACACATTTACAGATCAAGTCTTATATGTACTCCTCTCCAGACTAAGTCAACTAAAAAATACTCTTAGGGTTGTTCTGAGCCTACACATGTCCATTTGCTACAAAATTATAGATGGAGGCTGTGAGGGTGCAACTTCACTTGTGGCATTGTCTCTAGGTCACTCAAATCTTCAGAAATGGCTGTACAGTTCTTGTAAAAAGGAATATCAGAGAAAGAACAATACTAAGAACTATCATATCCCTGTAATAATTCATCAATAAAGGCTTTCTTGATGCTGTGAGTCAATGTTGTATTTTTCTATTTCATCTTCCTAACATCCTTTAGGTGAGGGCAGGGGATGCACATTGTCCCATCTCTGTAGTAAATGCCCCAAACCAGTGTTAGCTCTACAATAAAGACCAAGAATACTGAGTTACCATCACAGGATGACTGTTATTGTTTTGGGAGCTCTCTTCAACTCAGGTCTTTGAAATGGGAATATTTCAAATTGCATTTTAAGAGATTCAAGTCTTCCTGGCAAAGCACAGTTTGTAGGCAGAGGTGCTGCCTTTCACTACACTGATGCAATCTAAAAGGCTTTAGTGCAAACAGGGATCTTGGTGAAATGGCAGCAGAACCTTCCATGGATGAGAGCAGTACAAGACTGCTCATTTGCACTGCATCTGCAGGAATATGAACAAACTATCCCTCTTCTGGTGTAGGCAGTGGTAACTATTTACACTGGAAGAGGTGTAGTTTGAAGGATGCCTGCTAGCATCCTTCTGGAAGAGCATTAGTTTGAAACGCTCACTGATTGTAAGCTTGCAGTATGACAAAGGTACTGAGAAAGCTCAGATGACAATTCCTCCCTAATCTAGATCTGAACATTCTCTGCTACTTTAATGAGCTAATTAATCATATCCTGAGACTTCTATTTTTTCTTATAAATCTTGAAAATGATGAATATAGTGTGAATCAGTCATTTGCAAATTTATTGTCTGAACTAGCACTTCAGTGCCTTTTAGTACCAAGGCACTGCTGGAAATAAAGATGCACTTCTGAAAGAGTTAAATAAAGCAGGGTCAATTATCACTGGAATGCTAACCAGAACTCTCTAGGGCAAGATAAATCAATAGTAAATACCATCTTACTAGGAAAGTGTGTGTCATTTTCAGTTCAGTGTACTGGAGAGCACATTGCCCTGTTAAAGTACGAATTGTAATAATATCTTGGCATGTAGTAGAAATAGCAGTAGGTGAAGTTTCCTCCATGAAGCCAAGAAGTGATGCAATGGCAGCTTGTATGGCTATAATTGCATATTTTGCTAGAATCAAAAATAAGGGTTTTAATGTATTATTAAATTCTTTGCTTGGAGGCAGGCATCCACACACCTGCAATTATTTTAATTGCATGTTCCAGATTTTTTTGTTTTTCAGAATTTTATGACAGAAGCTGAAGTTAAAATTAATACCTCTCAATGTACTTTCCTGAGTTTCAGTAATAAGTTCTTCTCTTTGAGTAATGGAGTGGTTTATTCAGTGTGTTATATTTTTAGTTTTATGGAAAGGTTTCGGAAAACATTGTGCCAAACAAAATACACGTGGTAACCAGTATTCAAACTACCATAAATGAGTCTGGAGAGCAGAAAAGAACAAGTTTGGAAGATGAAGACATCACTACAGTCCAGGAAGGGGTGACAGTGGATTCACACATTGCAGCTTCTGGAGTCCTTCTGGAACTGTGTCTCTAAAGACAGGGAAGAAAAGCAGTGGCTAAAGTGCAAGTAGGGGATTGGCTCTGTGCACGTGGTACCTGCTCATGGCAGGCCAATACCTGGGTTTGCAGCATGTTCCTGCTCTGCAGTGAGGTTTCATATGCACTCTAAGGATGTAGCTTTTCTCACAACTGAGTGGCCATGGGAGGGACAAAATCCTTCTCTCAGCACACAGTGCTCTCTGTGCTTAACATGGAGCATCTGACACTACACACATCCCACCTGAACTCCTGGGAAGGTCTGCTGGAGCTTTTTACGACCACTTAGCCTCTGTTCCTGATTCTGCTGCTGAATTCCATGATCTGCAGAATACCAGGCTGCTTTTCCTTCCCAAAATCTCCTGCTGGATCCCTCAGACTGACATTTTCCCAGACCTCACCAACAGATATCTTTCACTCCTCTGCATCAGCAGATCACAAGGACTATCAGGATCTGTTTAATTTCACTGACACCAGTGGTATTTCTCCTGATTTATAGCAAAACTAAGTGCAGTGGGAATTGGAGCTGAGCTCTGGGGGGGTCACACACATTGCCATTTGCCACCCCTTCCCACTGGGGCAGGAGGCTGGATAGCAAGTGCTCATATTCTCATGGCAAGGACACCTCCTCTTAGGGAAAATATTCATATATACCCAAATCTTGACTTTCATTAAGCTTAATGCATTTCCAGCCAATTGCATTTGATAGAAAGCCTTTCCCAGGTAGTATTTAAGCTCATCAAGAACACTAATCAATGGCTGGTAGTTAAATGCATTCTTAACTTTTTATGTGCATTGTCCTTGTGCCATGTGATGTGATGTCTTTATAACAAGATCATTAGGGAGAATCACAAAGATTAATAAAAATACAAGGAGAATTGGACGCAAGGGGTTCCATTAAATAGAGCAGGATTACAGAAAAATGAGGCTCTGTGGTATTCTGAGTTGTAAGATTTTAAGTGGGTTTTTGCTATGTTCTATTGTTTGTTGGTCTTTTTCTTAGTTCTTCCTTTTACAGCTGTGCTGAGCTCATGCAAAATAGACTGGTACCAGGGCAAACCTAGACTTGGGAGGAGAAAAAAGCTCATGTTCCCAAACTGTTGTGTTCCTATCCTCCCTCCTGGAAAGAATACGAAACCAGGACTTAAAATAAAAGGCAGAAGTTCTAAACAACCCCTTTGACTGCTTTTATCCAAAGACAGAGAGTTTTGAGCTGAAAAATTCCATTGATCTATCAATATGTTGCTTAGAGAAGAGTGAGAGAGGAGACTGCATTTATTTCAGGAAGATAAGCTCTATTTAAAAACAGAGTAGCCAGCTTGAGGCCGAGCTCCACACACTGGCTCTGCCCACTACAGGGTGTAAAAGCTCAGCAAAGAGCAGTTGCACCCCAGACATCCTTCCAGCATGAGGAGCAGCAATCCCTGGTGGATGGAGCCTTTCTGGGGCAAGTCACCACATCCCCCTGTGCCTCGGGTTCCCAGTGTGAAATGAGGAATTCTCCCCTTTTGTCTTTATTCAAAATTCTACAACTTGTTACGTCTCTTGCCACATGTTACACAGGATAAACACAATGAAGCCAGAACTAGTTCTGGAGCCTGCAAATATCAGTGGAAACAAGATACTAATAACTTATTCACAAGCAATAAGGGCAGTCTAGCAATCTAGGAGTGACTTGTGCCTTGGTTTGGGGTATAGATTTAAGAATTAACTCTTTCAGCATTTTAATAAACTTGATGGGTTTATTTTTCTCTATTTTTCACAGAAAATCCTCTACACTATTTCCTTGTTTTAGTGAAGCCTTAGCTAGTCTGTGCTAGCTCTGCTGACCTGGGAACAAGCTTCAGCAGTCTTTAAGGCACCCAATATTAACATGAAAGTCTGTAATCACATCTTCCCAGCTGTTAGAGCCCACAGTGTCACTGGGAGTTTGCATGGCTAAAACAGAATTTGCTGTATAATCCACATGCTGTACTGTTCATGCATGGTAATTATGTATAACAAAATCCATAAGAAAGGAAGCAGCTACATATAGTCTGCTTTAAAGTGTGGAGGGAAGGACTTATTTTTACTATCCAAAGAAACCAGCTAAAAGGAAATTTTTTCCATACTTTTTTCATGATTAGCAACCACTAAACCATCAGTGGCCCCAAATTTCACAAGGCACTTTCTGAGTACCCTTCCTATCTCAGATGATCAACAATTGACCTCTTCCAGCCAGCAGATACAAAGTTCTGAGTTACAGCTGTTGTCTTTCGAGAGCAAATCTTCTACTGTATTCATAATAAAACTTACAGGCCCACATGCTGGGAAGAAGGTGGTATAGAGGTGCCAGAGCACAGAATGACCTCAATTTCTGAGTGCCAGCATCCTGCAACTGCTGCACACCCACTCTTGTGTAATCTGTGGCCCACAGAAGATCTTCTTTCCATGCAGAGAGAGATCTATGACCAGCTTTCCAATTTGACATAACTTATGAAATACTTCTTCATGGAAAATTTAGACAAAACAAAACTGTCACTGTTATATTTCCTACCATCTTACCTCTGCCTTTTTAGTATCTCATGGAAGTTGTAATTTGGGTGCCTAATTTAATTCTGTGGTCAGCATCTCTTAAAATGTATTGCTTCTGAGACATTGAAAGCTAAGCAAAAAGAGTCTTGTCATAGTAGAGGAAACCTGAGCACAGCCCCAAAATGCAGCAGATATTCTTATGTATATACGAATTAAGTGAAGCAGACTTTCCACTAGGCTCTGAGAGTAGGCTTAAAAAGCAAAAATAGAATTGGGAAGAAAATTGAATTTCTGGGGTAAGATTTTGTGTCCCTAGCCTCAAAAACCCCCAAAAAACCCAAACAAAAAAAAGTCCACAAAACCACCCTCAAAACCCTATCCAAAACCCAATTCAGGTTTCTGAGGAAAAGTGTTACAAGTATTTTTTATATCACTACCTAATTGTGATAAATCACAATAAAACCCTGATACAGGGAAAATCAGAGGTTCTTAGGACCTGCTTTTCTTTTAGGCCTCGTAAGGACTAACTCAATATCTCATTTGCCTTTACTTCCCTGTTTCCAAGCTGTGCCTTGCTCCCCAAAGCCCCAACTCCCCACCTAAACTCTCCTGTCTTTGGAGCAGAAAGGGGCAGGGAAAAGAAGCAGCCTTCAGCAGAGAAATGGAGCATTCAGCAGGCGACAGCCTGGTGCTCGTGCTTTTGAGGCTGCTCCTGGGACTCTGGCATTGCCCAACAGGAATATTTCTGCTTTGTTTAACACAGTGAAAAAACATCAGTCGACACTGTAATGTTAAGAGTGGTGGATGCAAGTACGACCGATAAACAAACACGTCTTTGTTTTAATAGTGGGGAGTGACTTATCATAGTTAATTATAGGAATTTACAGCTATTTATGTGAACTCAAGAAAGCAGAAAACATTCATTTGTTGGTAGTGTAACTGCTGGGTGGAGGCAGCCCAGATGCATGGAGATGAATGCTAGACTGTATCTTGTTTGCCTTGTTATGCACAACTTTACTATGTAAATTTGAACTTCAGTGAGTAGCTACTTGGCACATTAGAATGTATAATTACAGACACACAAAAAACCCATGGAAAGTGACATTTAAAACATTGTTTCTTTGTCACATATCAGTTAAATATAGAAAAAAAACCCCCATATTTACTTTAATCCGCAGTAGACACTTGGTCTCGCACCTGCTGCTCACATGCAAAATATGTCATTATCACTCAGTGTCCATCCTCTTACACAGAGAAAACAAAGTCACTTTGGTTCAGTTTTGTCTCACTTCAAGCCTCAGAGGAGCTGCACTTACAGTGGAATGTTAAGCAGAAAACAAAACCAAAATAGCACGACACCAACCGCAGTTCATTTGCAGGGGAAAAAAAAAGGCTGCTCTTGTGCACATTCAATAATTATCCCAAACCAATTATGATATGATGGAATGAACTCCAGAATCAACATTTCCCCACTTTTGAAAGACAGAGCAGTGCTACTGATACACCACTGTCAGCATTAGCAGTCACACCACTGCTGCAGAAAGGGCTTGGCTGCAGCACAGAGCTGGCGGGGCCAAGGAGCGCGTGCTCCCCACACACTGCTGCCACATAAGGAGCAGTATGTCCCACATATTTCTTCTGGACAGGAATCGTTGTGAACAGTTATTTAAAACACATAAACCATCAGTTTCCAAGGAACACCGGATCTTCTGCTAGGGAGGACCTAAAAGCATTCCTGGCTCTGTAAGGACAAGTTTCAGCGAGCAATCGCCTACATCTAAAACCCTTCGATATATAAATAATTCCCTAGTACTGCAGTGGCTACCTGCACCATATCCTGTCAATGCATTTATCCAGACCTCCTGGAAGAAGTGAAATTTATTATTTTTCAGAGGGAAGACTAAAGCAGAGAGGCATTAAGGATGGAGTGGATTGTTTGAAGCAGCACAAGAGCAGACTCCCCAAGCTGACACTGACCTAACCTCATCCTCTGTGGCAATGTGCAGCTGTGACAGCTCGTGCTCACAGACATGAGCCTGGCTGGGTTCAAGTTGGGCTCTTTATGAAATCAGACTCTCAGCAGGGTTTGACTGCATGCTGGGGAGCAGTGCAAGAGACAGCTCCATCCCCACTGTGGGCACAGACATGGCCCCTGTGACTTGCCCAGGATTACACCCAGGGAAGCTGTGCAAGGAAAAGAGGTGAACCAGAATTTTCAGGGAAACATTGGATCACCTTTCTTCCCACAAAAACAGCATTCATATTTGACAAGATCTTGCAAATTTTCCACCAAGGAGTGTAGGGACTCAGGGTGTTGCAACCTGGATGCTGCAATCTAATATAATTTTGCTTAAAAAATTCAAATAACCCTCATCCCAAGCCCATGTTTCTCCCAGCAAATAACTAACTCATCTCGATATCTCATTTACTTCTCTGCTTCCAAACCATGCTTTGTTCACCAGTACCTGCAATTACACAACTGCCTAAGAACAAGTTCTACATGTAATTCCCACAGAACATGGGACATGTCTATAAATCCCTCAAACTCTTTACACAGGATGCAGCCATCTCTGGAGTGGAAGAGGCAAATGTGCAATTGCTGCAAAGCAACAGCATTGAAAAGCAAACCCCTGTGTTTAGTAAAAGCTACAGCAGGGGATTTAGAGAGCACTGGGGACTCCCACAAGCCAGCCAACTTCCCATGGCTGCCTATACCTTTTTCTTACCCTTTTCTTTTAAAGAACCAACTACATGAAGCTAATTTTTTCCCAATCAGTTCTTGCCAAATGGTATCCTGTCTTGATTTCTTGCTAAAATCCTTTCAGCCATTTATATATTACACCTGCAGCCTGCACATCACACATTGCAGAAGGAAAAGCGAACAGCACCTTCTGGGCCACGTTCCCACAGTTTTGATCCACTATTTGTTTTGCAGCTATAATGATTATTTGTAGTTAAGAGATCAATGGAAGCTCTAAAGATATTCCTGTGACATCCGGCGTACAGCTTGCATTCAGTCACAAATGAAAATAACCACACTGTGCGTGGGTGTCTGCGCAGGCAATGCAAACACCCAGAGCATAACAGGCCCGAGGAGGTACCACAGAGAATATCAATTCAGACTCAAAATGTCATATGGCATTATTACACTGTGCCTAACAAAAATAAGGCAGCAGAATGGAAAGGTTGCAAAACTGCTTGTAAACAACACTGCCAGGTGGGATGTTAATGCAGCTGCCTGAAATGGCAAGTGGAGCAAACTGTGTAACCCTCAATTAATGTGTCTAAATCCAGGCTCTTCCCCCAGAGAAAGTACCACTCAGTTGTAGGGAAAGAAAAGAGGAAAATGAAGGGAGGGCAGATGGAGAAATTATATATCTTCTTGGAGATTTTATAGTTGGACATATTATATAACACCAAAGACATCTGCAAAGTCTGCTTCATTCTGCAGCAGTAGTATTTATCATACAGGATGCTTAAATCTTTGTGCTGTTTTTGATTTCTCCACATGCTTAGTTTTCCATCTGTCAATTTGTTTCAAGCCATTTCTACACATCTACTTTAACAAAATTTTTTAAAACTGCACTGTTTCTCAGGTCATACTTCAGTTTGTACAGAAAAAGATATCCATATCTTATATTTTTAGATTTTTCCTTAACGAAATAATATTTATTCCAAAAAGCTTTCTACTGATCTGGCTATATTTTTGTTTTCTCTGTTTCTTTCCCAGGGCAAAAATTCTAATTCATCCTGTTGCTACTGAGCTTCTCTTTAGCAAGTGCTAGACAATCAGAAATACAGCAGCTACTGGCTAAACTTCAAAATCCTGGAGTGTAATCCCAGCATGGAGGATGCACATACATGTTAGAGAGAGCTGGATGCATTATACATTTGTCTGACTTGAGTATTCACAGCTGAGGAAATCAGGTTGGTTGGTTCTGTCTCTTTTGTGAACTCTGACAGATCCTCACCCACATTTGTTATCTTAGTAATTTTATTGCAGCCATAAAAGCAACTTTATGTTCACACCTTACCTGCTCACTGGGAGGCAGGAGACTAATTTATTAGGGAAAGAAGTAGGCATTAATCAAATTATTCACATGGCAGAGACTGGGCAGTGTCTATCTGGTATTTCATAGGCTAGCCTATACCCATGTTTCACCTCAAATATATCCAGTGCTCAAATGCAAGTGCAGCTTGACCTCCAAATCGAAAGGAAAAGCACAAAAAAGCTTCATCTTCCTTTACCTCTCCACACTGCCCAAAAGAGTGCCTACATGCATGAATGGGCCAGACTGGTCAAAGACTCTGGACAGAGGCTGCTGTCACCCCTCTCAGCTCCCTACTGCTCCATGCTGCCTTCAGCACACACAGATGGGAGGTTTCCCCATTTTCCCACCTGCCTGCCCTCCTGCAGGGTGAAGGGGCTCGAGTGAAGCTCTGTATGCCCAGAAAACTGGGCTCCCCTGGCACTCACAGCTTTTCCACAGCCAAAGCTCAGTGTTTTCCTGCACAGAACATCTTGACAGAATCACAGGTCACCTTTCACATCTCCTTGATAGGCATGCACAGATCTTAAACTTCCCTTCTGTGAACAGGCTGTTTGAGTTGCTTGTTTTTACAGTGTTACCCTGCCTGTGTCAGTGTATGACATTTCAAGAGGTGAAAACACCTGTTTATTTCACCCCTGGACCTCACTGTGGTTCTTCTTCTCTCAATGTAACTTTTTTTCTCAATGTTGTCTCAATGGGATGTGTCCTGCTCATTCTCTGCATCCAGTTTGCTTCTGCCCCAAGGAAGAGGCACTTCACGATTTCTGACACTGAGTCAGTACCAACTAAAGCACTGCACATTCTGCCTTTGAACAGCAGGGACAGGAATTGATTAGGGCTAAGGGAAGCTCTCAGACTACAATTTACTAAGACAAAGCCATCTCCATCACCCTGCTCCTTACAGTGTTTTGATATTTTCAGACATGTTACTAGTGAGCATATATTGATCACCATTCCTTGAACAGAGAGTATTTCCCTACTGAGTGACTAAATGATGTGGATGTTGAAACATTTAATTGAATGTAAGTAAGTTATTGGTAATTTTATTCAGGATTCCCACATGAGAAAAATTACACCCATTATTGAGAAGTCCAGCTTCTGGAAAGGGGCCCAAACCTATATCTGAATTTAAAGACACTGGAAAAATATAGGGGGAGAGGCTGAAAGAAAAATGTAATTGCTCAAGTATTGCAGGGACATAAAAGGATTTTTCTCATATTACTTACACCATTTAAAAATTGTGTGCCTAGACTTCTTTCTAAATACTGATAGAATGCTGTTTTAGTTAACTATATGAAGGTGGAATGAACTGCCAAGTGAAGGCAAAGATAAAGGACAAATCAGAATAAAACTCCTAATCTCTTATCAATGACTCTGTGGCCTGAGTCTACCCTGAGATATTCCTTACTTTATTTTCCCCTTGCAAAGTATTTCAGAAGAATAGCAAAACAGGTACAGAGACACAGGGCTAGGAATTAGGTAACTGATGTATGCAGGTATGGTCTGTAATTCAACAGTTTGGATGTTTTGATAATTCATATACAGCAGTATAAAACATGAATATTTATAGTTCCTAATTTTGCAAAGGTCTTAAAGAGTGTGAAAAATACTACACCAAGCTTGTGTGAAGACAATAAAATCTAGAAGACAAGAAATACGATCTACACTTCATTCAGCATGCAAATGATGTCCTCCCTGATGTTCACAAAAATTGCACACCTGCATTTACAAATGAGTGTAGTTTGAAATGCCTACAAATCAATATTGGGGCTGAAAATATTCCAAACAAATACACAAGCTATTAATTTGAATTCTGATTCAGCTGACAACCACTGAATTTTCAGTTGTTGAAATGCCATGTTGAACATGCAAGAGAGAGGAGAGACACACATTGTGAAACTGCATTTACGACCAAAGTAAATCTTCTGACTGCTTACCAGTGGAGTAAAGCAGCGTGCAGGGCTCTCCAACTTCCCTCTGTGCAGAGTAATATCACATGACAGAACCTCTACTGCACGAAATGGCAAGCTGGGAAAAATAGATAAGGAAAGCATTGGTATTGAAATACACAAAGAACAGCAGATACTCTTTATTGTGTAACGCATTAAATTATAGCGGATGGTGTAAGTAATTCGTAGGCGTCACTCAAGTGTAAAAAAAGCACTTAAAGGAAAAAGTTTGCAAAATTCATGAAACCTTTCTTCCCCAGTTTCTGAATCCCCCCTTTTGAAATATCCTCAGGGTACAGATGGGAACATGCAGATTTTTAAGTTGGAGTATGTACATTTCTCAAGCCTAGTAAAATCACACGGCATGCTATGGCAGCAAAATGGCAGGAAACAAAGATAGGATTCAAACTGACACTGAAGATTGAGCTCATTTTTTTTCCCCAGTCCACTAAAGATGTCCCTTTGCTATGTGGAGAGGAGAAAGGCACTTGGATTCACATTTCTGCATCTGCTCCCTTGTGCTGAGTGCAAGCTTGCTCATGCTAGTCCAGCAGCAATGTGGTGCACGACCCAGCTGCACAGAGGTCTCAGAAAACTGCCTGCTTTGGACTTTGCAAGTTCTGTCAAACAGACTTTCTCAAATACCAGTGGGTGAAACTTATTAACACCAGTTATGTATGCTTCCTGTTCCTTTACTGCATGGCAGATATCCACACCTGATTTCCTCAAACAACTAAGAAATTCTCCATAACAATATGAATCACACTGAATTGCCTAAGTGCTCAAGGTCACTACGCACATAGAGACTCACTATTTATTTCCCATAAACTATATGTATCATGGTTTCCAAACTACTGCTAGTCCAATAGATTATTCACCTTTTCATTCACCTTCAAAGTTGGAGATAATACATCCCAGGAGGGTTGTTTTGTACTTCAATGCAGACATGTCCATTCAGTGAGGGCATATCAACAAGTATTTTCAGCTTGCAGATAATGATCTCTACAATTTAAGTCTAAAACATTCACCACACTCTGTGAAATGATAACACAATCTCAGCTTGCCTGCACTTGCCAAAGTTTTAGCAACCAACCCCACTGAAAGCCCAGCTCTTGTACCTTTACTTCTCAACTTGAAGAAAGCAACTTTACTAGCAACCTTTCCTCAGCACCTTTTTTCCAATACACTACTGGAACCTGAGACCTTTCACATGACAACTTGGCATACAGGTCTTAAACAAAGAATCAGATGCTCAGAAACAGGACCTGCTAAGCCTCCACAAATGTTTGCATTTAGTCCTTACCCAGATGCTCAGCAGAGATTTCCATGCTTTGCCCTATGGGCTTCAGAAGTGTGCTCAGTACCTGCTGGCACTCCCAGCCTGCTCAGGATGAGGGGTCATTAGCCATGCCCTAAGCAGGAGCTGGCTTTGAAAGTGTTCAGTACCTGTAAACAGCTTCATGTTATCAGCCCTGAATAACCAGCCAGAAGGAGCTGCCTTGTCACCCAACTTGTACTGGGTGAGCTCAGGCACAGCAGCAGACTCTGCCAAAATCCCTGGCTGCCATGACTGCAGCACAGCTGAGAGCTGGCAGGTTCCTTGCATCTCACTACCCAACACCTCAGCCATTTTGAAGACTTGGATGTTTGAACATTAATTTTGTATTGAAAGAACGGCCAATATTTAATATATCATCCACCAGCCAACTGGTGGCCCACTGCCATCATCTGGTTTGTGCTGCGGTGGGGAAGAGGTCTGGGCTGAGAGGGAGGCAGCTGGGAAGGAAGGAGCCCCTGAGCCTGAACACAGTGAGATCCCAGAGGCACATCAGCACTCCTGAAGTAGATGCTGGCATCTTTTGATGACGCAGGGGAGTTTAGTCCAACTTAAAACTACACTAGAGCTGACTCCAGAAAGCCTGTGAGTTCCTGACGCTGCTCCCCACACTGTGTCAGGCTCAGAGTCCCCAGGTATGTAGCTGAGGAAGCCCACAGCCAGTTTTTACCTGCTTGGCCCGTGTCAGACTTTAGCTTTCATTGACAGCAATACACAGACACTACTTCCACATGAATGAACTATTCTTGAATAATTTCACCAAATATTTTAAGACCCAAATTGCTTGCTTTGAAATGCTACCTTTACCTATCCTCCTTTTATCTCAGAAGCCAGGAAGAGGAATGCTGCCAAGGCAGGAATCTGTTTGGCTGGAGATGAGCTCCTTGATAGGCTCCCTCTAACCCTGCAGTGCACCGCAGGCCTCCCGCTAATCATTGAGGTGAGCGAGCCTGAGTGGCTGCCTGGAGTGAGCTTGAGGAGGACTTGAACCCTCCAGAGGACAAAATTATTAAAGGAACACGGGCACCTAGGGCCAAATCACTTCAGCATGAGGGAAAAGCATTTTATTTTGTTTCAGTGGGTTTCTTTTGAAGTTATAACCTCTCAAAAGTGAAAACTAAAAGCCATATCATTCATGTTTTTTGCATTTCTCCCCATATCATTTTGTCTACTAACTACCTTTATGTCTCCTTTAACTGCCCTGGATGCATTTGATTTCCACACACTGATTTTTTTTCTGAACTTAGTAACAGATTTTTTTTCCCTTGTCCAACTCACAAAATACTCTTTTGTTGCTCACAACTGCTACTGAATTGCTTTTCTTCTTAGATTTTACATAGTCTGGCTACTCTGCTGAATGAGCACAACAATAAGCCTCTTCCCTTGGATCCCATTTGGAATCTGGATTCCTAATCTAACATAAAATTCTCAATGCTAAAACTGCTTGCCTATTTTTCATGGCATGTTTTTTTACCATGACTCTGAAAAAATGAATATGAATCTCAAAAACAAAGGTTTACTTTCATATTGCCACCCATTTGCATGTGTTTGTGCATCCTTCTTGTGAACAGCCCAGAGACCAAAGCTGCTGGCAGGGAACATGATCGTGTCTGCAGAGAACAAACCCTGAGGATGCAAAGGTACCACACTCCCAGCTGGTGACATGGGATTCCAGCCTGACTTAGACCTTTTCACATTGTCAGCTGGGAGTAACAAATCTGTGAGTCCTGCTTTTGAATGGGCCCTAGGAAGATAGGAAGGTAGAAAAATTTAATTAAGTAGCTTGTTCTGCTACAGTCAGTCAGGACATTATTTGATGTTAGTAGGACCATTCCCAGCTTTTCACCATCCTTCTCACTACAGAAGAAAAAGGAATGCAACCCCTTTGAAACAAACTGAAAGCAGAAATTGTAGATTCCTCTGGTGATCCTCAGCTACCTGTGAAGACTTAGCCTGTCCAACACTACACAACAAAGCAGCAAGTAAAGATTAAACTGGATCAAACTTGCAGCTGTATCATCAGTGACTGTCTCAGTCCCAAAACTGGTTCAGAGCCTGGAAGACTGTGGGATGGGCTCAATAGATGATATCCTAAGCATCCAGTGGCATGAACAATCATTCCTTTTGTTATTTTGCATCATTTTGCTCTGCATTTATTATCTGAATCAGGATAAACTTCTTCAGATTTATGTGTTTGGATTAGGATTTGTTTTCTTTTCTGAAAAAAAAAGGCTAACAATAAATAGGAGAACAAGGACCTTTGGTCTTGTTTTCCTTCATTCTCTAACCTCTTTGTTCTGCCTGCATTTGGCGTGCATGCAACAAGGACAGGTTCCTAAAGGAACAGAAATTTTCCTTGATTCATAGTTGGGTTAGTGGAGATGGAGCTGAAATCAGGCTCCAAATGGTTTGTTTAGATTTTCTCCCTCTGCTTTATTATGCCCACGCTACAAGCAAGTTTGGTATGTGCATCTGAGTCCCTGCTGCAAGCACAGCAGAGCAGAGGGATGTGGTGGCTGCACCACTGTGCTTCACACACGTGTAAATGAGAGTGCTGCACTGGGTTACAGAGGAGAACTCCTAAATATGCTCTAGCCCAGTGGTTGGGAGATGCAATTAGATGTCTGCTTTGAACATAAAATATTATCCATTTTGTTTGCAGAGCCTGCCACATGTTTCCCTAGAGAAAACAAGACACTAGAGGAGAGCCTTAAAACTTTTCACGCTTTCACAGATGCCCAAACCCCCATTATTTTACTCAGCCTGAGTGGTTGCTCACAACCTTTCCTGGTAGGTGTTCTCACCCACTCTGGACCTTCTCAGCATTTAGTCACCTAAGAGAGCCCAATCCCACAGCAGATGACAGACAGTGCAAACAGCCAAGCCTGTTGGGAGGAATTTCACCAGAAATTGCTGTTGTTTTGGCTGCATGGACTGAGTCACACTACAAACTTTCCAATCAGATTTCAAATAAACTGAAATTCATGGCAGCCTGAGTCAAGAGCTTGCTTTCTTTCTGCTCAAAAGTCAGGGCTGATTTACCAGCACCCAGACTGCAGTCCCTTCACATGCAAGCACTTGCTCAACAGCTCTCCAATTAAGGAGGAGTCTGGTCCCATTAAGACTAATCACACAAACCCTTACCCTATTAATTTGAGTTCAAAACTTCACCGAGAATCTGTATCTCACACAGCTGATGTCAAAAAAAATCTTAAATCTTCCATTTAGGGTCTAGAATTTTGTTTAAAATAACTTTTGCTCAATGAATAGAAAAGGTTAAAATCTGGTGTACAAATGCTTTTCATTATAAGGCCACTGAATATTTCAGGCTTCCAAGGATAAGATTTAACAAAAGTTGGAGCTGAACCTTGGAAACTGTATGGAAATCCCCCTTGGTCTAAATGCGGACATGATAGTTTCTCCTTTTTTGCCTACAATAGCAATATGCAAGCTCATAAACAATAATTTCCAAGGCCATCAGAAAAGGAATTATCAAAACTGTGTAAGACCCACAGAAGTATCTGGAATCTTACACAAAGTCTTTATGCAAATTTTCCAAACAACTTCAAACACTTACGAGGCCCACAACAAACCTCATTCTCAGAAACACCTCTGATTTCCTTTTTGCAGTATTTCATTTAGTGAAAGTTAAGAGAGATTCAAGCATTATTTCTAGCTACAGACATTGTAATGCATTAAAAAAACAGTAATAAAAAAATAAACTTTAAAAAAGTATTAATTAAGACAGTTCCTAAGGTCCTTTTACTACAGTAGCTCTACCTGGCCAAATCTCACTTGACATCTGTCCACTTAACATCCTTTTGAACAAAAGATATTTTTATTCCAGAGCATTCAGAGACAGCTGCTGCATTTTAATTTCACACCTTGCCTTAATAACAAATTAACTTGAAAGCATAGATAACCCTTTGTTAAATACAGGCTGCTGTGGGCCTGCAATCTCTATTTCCAATGGAATATTGTAGAGCCAGGTTTGCACTGTACCTATAAGCAAACATTAAAATGTAAGGGCAAATTCAGGGGAACTGTTTTATTCTGGTGAACATGATCAGCTCTTACTCACACTGTCTGAAACAAAGCCCAACAAAAAAGGCCCTGGATCAGGCTCACAAATATTTGCAGTAAGACAATTTGAACTCTCCCAATGGATAGGAAATGTGCCAATGTACTGTTAAAATTATTCTCTCCACAATGAGAAGAGTGGCTCCTCTCTCTGAGGCCCAGAAGTTGCTCTACCTGGGGACCTACATATGTTCACATGCTCAGCAGATTCCCCTACAGCTCCACAGCTGTGATCAGCTCTCCTCTTAGATGTGGAAATCAACAATCAAAGGCAGTAAATATGTAATGGCACATGACTTGGGACACCTCCAATTAGTGACTTAGACACTCCTGTACAGCTCCTGAGGTGACCACATGAGGAAGTCTCTGCTTGCTCTACTGCTAAGACCCCATGGAAGGAGAGGGGCACAAAGTCACCATCAGAGCCTACCTCAGTCTCCACCTAAATGGGAAAGCAAGTGACAAAAGTAAGTTCTAAAGACACTGTTCACTTGCTGCTTGCTGCAACTGTGATGGCCTGAGGTCAGGCTATGGCCAAGGGCTCCTGCAAACGCCCTCCTCAGAGCCCAGCTGTGCCTATTCATCATCATCTGCTTCATGGGGATTTTAGTCTGTCGGGCAGGGGCACCTCGGCTTTCGTGAGTACTCGGAATGTTATGTAAAGAGAAATCTCACTGTTTCCACTGTGAAATTTTGCCTCGGGCAACTTATGAATGTTCCAGGGAAGATATTCACCATTTTCAGGAAAACAGCTGACAGATCCATCTGCTGCTCTTGGTGATACTGGGTGCAATTTTCAAGTGCCTCAGTAACATACACTCCTACAGTCCCAGTGAAAAGCCAAGT
Organism: Agelaius phoeniceus; assembly: GCF_051311805.1. Classification (NCBI taxonomy): domain Eukaryota; kingdom Metazoa; phylum Chordata; class Aves; order Passeriformes; family Icteridae; genus Agelaius; species Agelaius phoeniceus. The sequence goes on from NC_135276.1 coordinate 12,296,631, forward strand.
TCCTCCTGCATGACAACTTCAAGAGATGGGAGACAATAAACTTTTGCTCTAAATTTTTTAATAATTTTAAGGGTGATTTGCTTTTGAAATATCTCAACATTGACAACTATGAAGTTTGGAGAAACTGGTTTTATACAGTTACAATGAGGTTTCCCAAGAAATGTAGATGCTCAAAAGGGAAATTTCCAGTTCTTTTTGTCTAAATATTTTATTTTATAAAACTTTATTTTATCCAGAAAAAATATCCATGGAATTTTATTTGCCTTAAAATTATAATATGGATATCTTGTTATCTCACACTTTTTAAGGTAGAATTGCAATATTCTTTGATAGCCTGGTGGATAATATTTTCACTTGGTTGTTTTTAATGCAAAAGTAAAAATGCTTCTTTTGATATTAAGAAATGAAACATTCCAATTTGAAATCTATTTTCACTGTATGAAAACCAGGTTTGAAGATGAAGTGCTTAATTTGAGTTTAAATTACATAGCCGAATTCATATATATCACTTAAGATTTTGATTAGCCAAACAAGCAAATTTTTCTTGCTTTGAAACCTTTTCACCCTAATTTTTCAGCATGATTCTGAATTAAAAGTGAGACATTCACACAGATGTCACTGCAAATTTATGGGTCAAGGCATTTTGAGTTTTCTCTGCCACAAATGTGTGAAAGAGAAGGACTTGAATGCTGCTCTATGGAAGAACTCCCTGTAAATTCACCTGCAACAGAGATGCACAGGCACCTACAACAGCCACAGGCACACTCGTGCCCATGGGCTCAGCTGCCAGCAACCTCAGCTGCCAAACATCCTGTGGATGTGGCACCAGGGACACACATATTTAATATATTTAACCCACAGGGGAGCACATCACCATGTCTGTAAGGGAGCCCCAAGGCTGGCAGCCTTTCCCTGTGCCTTGTGTCAGGTTAATAAATAAAGATGGTCACTCCTGCTTTGGTCCTCTTGACCCATGTCAGCAAGCAGGGAGTAGGAATTTGCTGCATCTGACGGCCTCCTCACCTTGTGAATAAAAGAGAGGAGTATAAAAAAATAGCCCACTAAAACTCATGTTTGGCAGCTGGCAACCTCTCCTGAACTGCCATGGGGGCTTTCATCTTTCTATGAACACTGCACAACTGCTGGGGGAAGAGATGGCGACAGAACAACAACAAAAAAATTACACACAACTGTGTTCATCGGTGCCAAATCTCACTCTCCCAGTGCTGGTAAAAAAGGCAAAGTTTCTCAGGCTTTCCTGTAAGGTCACAGCTGGTACTTCTATGAATCTTCTTATTACATGGGAACGAGGCAGAGGTTCATAGAGAGAGACAGATGGCGAGGAGCAATGTTACTTATCCTAATGTGCATGTGAGACAAAGAGCTGCTTGGCATACCTCTCACTCCCAGTCCTCGCTGGGCCATGGCGGGCAGCCGACCCCCGCCAAGTGTTTGTTCCCCTCCACTTTTTATTCCTCCCCTCCGTGAGTCTGATCCTACTTGTCTTTGGTGTTTACATGAATCATACTAGATGTTTTTCAGAGATTTGGGCTCTAATGAGCAAGGCCAGCAAAAACAGCAGCAACAAACAAACAAGCTGGCCCAAGCCAAGCTTGCCCACCGCCGTGCATTTGCATCCACGTAGGCCACCCGCTCCGCCTGCCCCGTCTGCCAAACCCTGAGAGGGCTGGCAGCAGTGGGAATGGGCAGCCTGGGATGAAGCTTCAGGATTTGGGTTGTAGATGTACATATAAATAACACCGAAAACACAAACTGTGCCTGGGGTTTTCATGTGGGAAGGACAGGAGGGAAGCAAGATTTGTGTTGGAGGGAAGGGGGATATTAATTGTGGCTCAAGCCAGGACTTCAACTGTGGGAATTAGGAGAAGGAAAAGAGAAGGTAAAAATGCAGTTTGCATATTCATTGAAGTATAGCTTAGAATATGAGGGAAGAAGGGCAGACTTTGATCTCTGTGGTATAAGGCTATCGCTGGAAGAACCTCACTCATTCCAGCTGAATTATTTCTGTTTTTCAGCAGCAATCGAGAGGAGAATCTACTCTCCTGAGCCCAACCTCCTTCTTCAGGTGCAAATCGAAAAAATCACATAGCACTTCCACTGCCATCACAGTGAAAATGCATCTGGAATTAATGCTGAAATCATATGAGCAGGATCTTCCAGGAAAGACCTTGCAGAACCAGAAGCAGCACTTCTGAGAGAAGATAAGACAAGATATGGCTCCATGACATGGCAATTGCCCTTTCAGACCACCAGCCAAGGATGCAATTCTTCATTCAGGCGAGTAACTATTTATAACCAGGCTGGCTGTGGAGAAACCCATCCTAGCTCCTGACAAAATGATAGCCAAAAATGCAAAGATTGCCCCTCAAACTGGCACTCAGAGGGAGGAGGAGGAGCTGGACTGGGAATTGGCAAGTTGCAGCAAGAAGATGAAGGGAATTGCTCGTCCAGGGTATTTTTATCTTGTGGTTCTGTAGGCAGGAAGATAAATGGAAAGGCAGAATATGATTTTCAGCTTATACAGAACTTTGAGTAACTCCTAACTAGCATGCCATCATGGAGGGAAAGAAGGCAAGATAAAAGCACAGCTTTTTTCTTTGCCTTTTTTTTTTTCAACTATTACTAAAATGGTTTAATTCCTCAGGAGAGCAGATGATATCCCATTCACTTTAATACCAATTACATTTCACTAGGTTTTACTTAGAAGTAACTAGAGAACTTTCTTTCAAACAAACCAAACAAGGTTTAACATTATCCACCCTGTACCAGCTCTACTGATTCACACACATTTCTCTATACACTGAAAACCCCATATTCCAGTCTACCCCAGGACCAGTGTAAATTTTTGAAGCTTCAGCAAAAGGCTGATCCCTGGCTCTATGTCATGTCAGCCTCTGCTATCATTCTGCCCCTTGTCCTTGTAGCACAGGCTTTGCAGTGCCAATAGTTCTTCCTGAGAAGAACCAGGCACCTCTCCTGAGGAGAACTAGTGGAACCATCATTCTCAGCTTCAGTGATGATGACTCCCTGACATGGGAAAACAAGGAATGGGGTCCCCCCTCCTGCAGCAAGGCTTACATAGGCTCATTGTCACAGCTGCTACAAACCTAGAGACACTGAGCTAGCAGTAACTTTATATTAATGAGCATCATTTCACTCAGGACTAGGTACATGGCCACCCCCCAGGCATCAGTGTTCCTGTGACTTGCAATTAAAAGGAGATGAGGCAGCACATGTGCTTAAAATAAATACTGAAAATGTTTGAGGAACTTTTATGTTTACTATTTACTTGTGATTTTTGTAACAAACACCAAGGAGGAGGAAAATAAAATTTCATTTGGCATCATTT